>NW_027180226.1:25000-35000 GCF_036669925.1 Montipora capricornis | reverse complement strand
TCGATTAAGACCCTACGTTGCTGCAATTTCAAGCCCTGCAAGGGTAAAAGCCTCGATACAAATGTTGTTTGTGTGGGTCGAAATAAATTCTCCTGTTTAACAGCGTTATGCTTGTTGATTGGCTTAAAAAACCTCTTGCCAAATTCATTTCAACCAATAGAAAATGTCATTGTGACAGGCTGATGCACGTTTTCCCGCGTCTTTTAGCATGAATTTGCCCAGTGCAGATATTCCTGCGACTGTTTAATTGGTTTATTTGGAGAGCAGGATTAGCGCTGAAGTGAAAATTATTTGCCGCGCTCGTTCCGGACTTTGGTCAATTGTACGTTGGGATTCCTTGACCCACATGCCACATTCACAGTTTGGTATTCGGTTCCAAAATACATATTACGCTACTCTTTAAAAATCATTGTAGACTTAAGGGATATACCAGCGATATTGAGCCAGCAGCAACAAGCTGACAGCACTTTATTATTATTTTTTATCAAAAGGAAACAAATCAACTCGTTTGACCACAAGGCGTCCTCAAGTTCTCCCCCTAAGATGTCAGAAAGCAACACGTCATGTCAAAGTAAACTTCAGGATCGTGAAGCGAATAAAAGTGAGAAAACCGTGACAAATTCAACACTATCAACTCAGACGTTAAATAGTAAGTAACAGGCTAAAGTGGCCAAAATCTTGTCTGCATCGTTTTGAGATGCAGTTTTCTTACGGTTTTTTTTTTTTTTTTTTTTGCGTGCTTACTTCAAAGTGAGAGGAAACCAAAGTGGCAATGGGCCTTATTCGAGCGGCGGCCATATTAGCCATAGACAATAGATTTCGTACCCCGAGCCTCGATTTGAAATGTTTGGGAACGAGTTTCGGTCGGGGCAAAACAAAAGTTTGCAATCCCTCGGGAATCAACATGGGCGCCCTGTGATTAAGGCCCATGTTGTAAAACCGCTTTCAAAGTGCCTACGGAGTTGATTTAAGGGAGCAGAGATGGCGCGGTGATGAGAGAACTCGTCTCCCACCAATGCGGCCAGAGTTCGATTCCCCGCAGACTTGGCGTCACATATGGGTTGAGTTTGTTGATTCTCTACTCTGCTCCAAGGGATTTTTCTCTAGGTACTCCGGTTTTTTCCTCGCCTCAAAAGCCTAGCAACGATATGATCTGAGTTCATTTGATTTAAGATTTCTGTACAGTGTCTGCAATGACATTTAGTGGCTGCCCAGTGCTAAATACAGTTGGCACTTAAGAAGGTTCCCGACGTTTTCACCCATAACTTCACTCAGTAAACGAGGCTTTATCGCAAATGTGGCCCCAACAAGATGGCGCCACGGACCTTAATTTTTTGGCAGCTTGAACACAATAGAGATCTGTGGCCGCTGGATTGTCACTGGACCAACGATAAAAATATTTCGTGAATTCGTCTTTAATCATAAAGAAAAATCAGATTTATTCCTTACTGTTATTCTTGAAAACGACTCGTGATATATCCATTATTTTTTTGGAATGTTGCAGCGGCCAGAGAGCAGAAAAACAACAGGCGCCTTGCAGCCAAGCCAGTTACTGGCGGAAATACGGCATCGTGCAGTCCATCAGAGCTTCAAAACATTACGAGTCACACGAGCAACAATGTTCCAAGAATGAGGTTAAATAATCCATACAACAACCATGCGCCTTACACAAATTTAAATCCATACTACCTCAACTACAGCTTTCATGGCGTACCGGCTATGCCATCCCAGTATGCGGCTAGAGCTGGAGCTGGTCCCACACACCTTCCTTACGTCAACCCTTTCATGCATTGTTACCTAACGCCTGTTCAGACTCCAGGTGGTTTCCACTTCAGTCACATCAACATGCACACTGATGAGGCTTGCAACGCCTTTACGGCATATAGTAATCCATATGGCGTATTTTGGAGGCAAAATTAAACCAACCAATCCAGAAATAAGACGGGTGCTCACAAACAGTACATTGCCATTTTTTCTGGCTAGTCAAACAACTTTGCTCTATTCAGTACAACACGCAACTTGGAGCACCTTGAATTATCGTTGCGTGTTGGAACTTTTTTATTACTGAATATTTACTAAATGCTGCAAACATTTATTTTAATGTTTAAGTAATATTACACAAAAAAACTTGTTATTTTAAGCACTTACCAATTACTAATGTATCTAGGAGCTAGTGTGCTGTACTCCTAAAAGGTACATTAAACTTGATTTGTACATCACTGACTTTATGAGGTTATTTTTAACCAAAGTTTAAATTCTTGGATGAAGCGGGCATACCTCATTTACTCGATTAAACGCCGCCCTTGCATAAACGCTGCACCCAACCAGAAGAATGCAACGTTTATTCGGGGATTGGGAAGAAAAAACAAGTACACGTTTAATCTTTGCAATGTTCATCACAAGCCAGGCAATTACTTTTCTTTCTCAGCAAAAAAGCGAGACATTGGAACTTTAAATATGTTTCTGTTTTAAATAATAATATGATTTTGAAATAAACGCCACCGTCGAATAAACGACACCCTTTAATAAACGCCGCATCGGACACGCTCAAAATTTAATAAACGCCGCGGCGTTTAATCGAGTAAATACGCCGGTAGCTTTCTTTCGAAGTATATGCATGACACGTGAGTGCCTTTAGTGACGACAACACTCGCCTTTCGTCGATGACTTACTGGCATTAAGTTTCATTAGCTTCTATTTAACGTCCACAAGTGCCTGGTCTCAAGTAGGGATGGCGAAGTGGTGAGAATCCAGTGTGGCCTGGGTTTGATTTCCGGACTCCGCGTTAAATATGGGTTGAGTTTGTTTGTTCTCTACTTTGCTTCGAGGGGTTAGGGGTTTTTCTCTGGGTACTCCACCTGTTCCATTTCCTCAAAAACTAACCTATGATTTGACATATGTCGATTTGATTTGATTTCTGTACATTGTCCCCAATTATTAGTGCCTCAGCGCTAAACACACTTGACTCTTAAATAGAGCGGTTTTAAATTGAGTGTCGAAAGTAATCAGCGAATTGCATTGGTTTTTCATTATTTCACTCAGTGATTGGTTCAACCAATCAGAAGTGAAACCAAAACCAATCGTGGCTCGCGGGAGCACATTTTCTCGCGCTTTGTGTCGGCTACGTGTAATTACTTCGAGTTTTGATTGGTTTACTGAATTGTCTCCGTCCTTTTTGATTGACCAAAGTAATTACTTTGGTTTTGGTTTTACGACAATCGATTGAAACTCGCTCTAAAGTTCATTATCATGTATCATTATTATTGGCGATCGTCTACGCAAATCTTGTTTCGGAAAAGTGTTAGTAAAACTTAAAGCCAGTGACTTTTTCCCAATATGATATGAGATGCAAATTGTACTCATCATCATTCGTCACTTTGGATACAAGTAATAGACATTAGGCTGATTTAGCAACTGAACGGGAACGTCAGTGGCGACGTCGCGCGCAGCAAAACTAACAATGAGTATTTAGAATAGAGAAGATAAGAGTGGAGTCTATTCTATTCTGAATTCTCATTGGTGTTTTTTCTGCGCGCGCCGTCGCCACTGACGTTCCCGTTCTGTTGCTAAATCAGCCTAATTAAAATTTGATTCGGAATTCGATAGCTAACCAGTAAAAATTAACTAAATAAGGAGAAATGTGATCAAATATAAGAACTAAGCACTCAAGTTCGCCCGGTGTGAAGTAATTCGGAATCCGGAACCCGGAATCCAGCAAATGTTTGGCTTTGGAATCCGAAATCCATTGTATGAAATCCAGAAAAGCGACAGATTTCGATGGAACCCAGTGGTCAATTCGATAAAACTGAAGGTTACAATTGTCGTGTACAAGTTGAAAGTTTCTGAAACAGAAATATTTTATTAAATTCATGAATTTACAGGTTGGACTTTACACGCGTAATTTTAAACATCCTCTAACCGGAGAACTTTTTTTTTTAATGACCCCACGATCAATTTCGGCGGAACTTGTGAGTTTGTAATCCAAAATCCACGACTCAGGATCCCGGAACCACCACTCGGGATCCGGAATCCACAGGCTGGGATCTAGAATCTGAGGGCCACCTGGATTCCTTTACGTGGGGCGACTCAAGTATGGTTGGTTTTCACGTTACGTCATCGCCGCCATGTTGGTGGACGAAAAATAAACATCGCTCATTAGCTCCTTTTGTTCGTCCACCAGCAATAGACCTTATTCGTATTCCCAGTATTGGTCTGGAACTAGCTTGCAATGGAGGCTAATGCTGGGGAATATATTAAAAAGCAATTGCATTTGAAAAGATTTTTCCCGCATTAGCCTCCATTGCAAGCTAGTTCCAGTCCAATACTGAGAATACGAGTATGGTCTATTGTACATTGCAGCATTGTTATCTGTGTCTTGGTTGAAAACCACCTATTGCGGCAGTGCCGAATGTTTTGAATGCGTGTCAACTGAATGGCATGCCAGAGAACCATCAATTGCAATAATTTACGTGTGATTTCACAAAAACTCATTGACCCAACAGTTTTATTGCTGGGAAGTGTTCAGAACAGCTACCTTCTAAGACTGCGTTCCTCCCTGATTATTGATTCTGGTCGTCTTCCTTCCAAAATAAATATAAATTATATTTCAGCAGAGGAATCTGCTATCGAACCAGCTAAATGTGTTTGAACCCTTGATTATACAATACAATACATACTTAATTGACCGCTCCCCATAGAGGCTTTTCAGGGCCAATGACACACAACGAAACGACAGAACAGAACATCAACAACTGTTAAGAATCCCAACTGGCTGGAGGCAAACCAGTTGGCTATTTACAAGTGCAGCTGGGAAGTTAAACCAGGGACTACCAGGATCAAATTCAACGAGTGGTCAGAGCGGGTCTTGAACCCGAGATCTCAGGATGTCAAGGCAAGCTCTCTAACCACTGGGCCACACAGCCTCACTAAATTCTTGGTTTGATGAGCATGTGGCAATGAGTGTTTACATCGGTAATGTCGGCAGCAAAGCATTCAAGGGTCCATATAACAACAGGGAATCTAAAAAGTTCATTTCTAACATTGAGCATTGAGATATAAGCATTTCAAGAAAAAAGTATACGGTATTTGCAGATAGCTTTCCGGTTGCTTTGGTGATCAATGACGTCATAGTAATGAGTGAATCTTATGAAGTGATAATTGGTGTCTCCTTTAATACTAAAAGATCTAATAGAGCCAATCCGTCCAATAAGACACTCCATTGCAAATGAAGTTGTCGAAACTGGTTTGAGCCACCTTAATTCAAACAAGAGAGAATTTCACGACACCTTCGCACAAAGTGGACCTTATTTTCTGTTTTCTTCTTTCTAATTTCAATTTTCCCTTCTATTCGAAAAGTTCTCCGGTTAGAGGATGTCTGAGGCTTTTGAGTTTAATCAAGGATGTGGTCCTGTTTTTTTTATAATGCTGTCTTTTCTATTGTAAGACCAGCTTTAAAAATTGGCAAATCTGCTCTTTTGATTGGCACTGGTCCTTTGCACGCTACTAGCAAGTCCACGTATCATAAACTTAAGTGGGATCTTTAGAACCTCATTGCTAGCCAAGTTTTGACTGGTTTGACGGCATTGCTATTAATTGAGGCATCGTGAGTTGCTAGTAACTTAGACTTCTTAACCTGCCTGTAGGTTGAATCACTGAGGCATTTCTTTTGTTTCGTTGCTTTCTCATGGCTACTGTTCTTGATGTTCCGGATCTCCGCTGTTTGTTTCTCATAAATGGTAATGTAATGGATTTATGCACCACACATATCACATAGAGTCTCAAGAGGGCTTAATATTCCCTGCTTTTTAAATTTTCCCCTACTCTTCATGAACAGTGTGTGGGTTCTTTAACGTCTAATAGTGTTGATTAATAGGAAGCATCGTGAGACGAGGCCCTGGGTTTATAATCGTTATCCGAGAAAACTTGAAAGTCTAACCACTTGCAGATGAAATTACAAAGGCAGCACTTTCCCCTCGGAGTGTTGGTCCGACCGAGGCTTTGAACTCGCGATCTCCTGCACTCGACCAACTGAGCAGCCGGTCGTTGGTCAGCGTGCTTTGTTTCAATTCCAAAGAGAAATACTTTTTTAAAAACCTGGTAAAATGATGTCAACCTGAAAAGCATGAGAGATCAATAGAATTTCCTTAACATGAATCCAAAAAGCGAGCGGATTGATAACAAGCAAATTGTTTTATTTTTATTGTATTCTTTAGCCTTTTTGCCGACTAAATGTGGGGAGCGTTTGTGGCATACATGATTAAGTATACTGAGTTCGACTATAAATCAACTGTGGATATATCGGTACACATGCATCATGACAAGTTTAAGCTGAGACTAAGTGCTCCTTTCAATTCCTTTATTTGCAAATATTGTGGAGCTCGAGGGGAGAGGTAGAGATTATTGTTAACAAAAGAAAAATACATATGGGTTATTGACCAAGCTGGAGGTCAAGGGCTGGATATCGGCCAAGTTCTTCTTTTGCGTGTTTATGGACCGAGACCAAGTCGATGTCCATAAACACGCAAAAAAAGAATGAAGCCAACATCCAGCCATCTTGACCGAACAAGCTTGGTCAATAAAGGATTTATTATTTAAGATAAAACACCAAAAAAATGAACTTTAATTTTGCGGGACCAAGCGAGAAGTCCTGAGCGGGAAGAATAGCTCCATTTTGCTCACACGGGTAGCCAATCACAGCGCGGGATTTGGTTCGTCTTGCCCGCTCACGGAGCTTGTCTTATAATAATACAGTATATAGCACTTTTGTTGCGACATTAAAACGAAATCGATATTTCTCTTGCCGACTATAAATCTATTTACGTTTTTAAATGTTACGAAATATCCAACTTTGATATATACCAAAACAGTAGATAGCATTAAAGGCTCCCTCTGATTGGCTACTCAAACTCCGATAAACTTTGCTATTCACCTCCGAGCAACTCGCTTGGTTACTCGCGTGGGATTTGCAGTATATATCCACCACTGGCCACCTCCACTTCGGTGAATAGTTGTTAAAACATATACGTGTAACAGGGAGCTAAAGCATGGACATCGACCACGGCTACTTGAAGTTCATCTTAAAATATTATCTCTCTTTACTGTAATAAGTTTGCGATTATTCCAAGTCGTTCATGGATAGTGTGTACTAACATTCCAAGAATAATGTTGGTATGAGTGGTGTGCATGTTTGGGGAGAAAATTGAAAATTTATCGTCAGGTGTTTGCGTCCTCCACATAACTTCAAATTTCATTTATCATTTCACGACGTCTTCACAACGAGAACGGAAAAGAAATGAATCGAAATGTAAAACGCACGTGTGAGGCGGTGCAAAGCCGTTTTCTTTGTTTGCTCACTAAACCTATTGTTTTGCAGTCGACGTCTCGTCTTGCCTAAGATCCCCAAAATCATATAACTCTCGGTATTAATTTTCGTTAGTCAGCTTCTGGCTGAAAACAATTGAAGTGTTACAATCACTTTTATCAAGATTCAAATTTGGGGCCTATGATGCAAAAGAGTTAAATTAACCTGCAACTAAGGCTTGGCTGGAGAAAATACAACCAAATACTGCACAAGTAATTCCTATTACGATAACAAGAACGTCCAGGAAAACTTCGTACCGTTTTAATTGATTGAATTTCAACTTCAGGTGAACTGCACATGGTGCAACAAAGGAACCCATCGAGTCGATCACGCTTCCAGTGAATGAAACAACAAAGGCAAATTTAGGAAATATAATTGCCACTAACACCGTTAAAATGACTACGGTTGTCCGACTGAGAAATAAACCAGTCCTTGGGAATTTGGAGAAAGCCTCTTGGTAAGCTTCAGATGTTTGGATAAAGACAAATATTGGAAAAACAGTCAAGGCATACGAAAGTACGCAAATTGCAGTAAAAAGAAAACTGGTGCACGTGCGAATTGGGCCTTCGGGTAAATTATTAAGTATAACTTGATCTGTACTTGACCCAAACGACAAGAACGCAAGAAAAGAAAACCCTATCTTTATGAAAACGTTTATTATGTAGGCTAATGCAAGAGCCAGGTTGAATTTGTGTTTTTCGCGCATGCTATGTTCAACTGTAGGTAAAATATAAAGCGAGCCATAGGCCAAGATCAAAATTGGAAGAGCAATGCTTACACCTTCGCCGTTCCAAAATAGAATGGACTCCAGATTCCACTTTTCCATGTGAGACATCCCATACCAAAGAACAGTTATTACAACTGAAATTAATGCAACAACACTAATGATACTTAACCAACCAATGTCTTTCAGAGAACTAAAAAACGTTGTTGGAAAAACCACGACTCCTGCAAGGCATATCCACGCTGTCATCGTAAGAGGAACTGACGGGAGACTGTGGCTCATAAGTGATCCACATAGAACTAGATATGAAACGGAGCCAAAGAAAAGACCCAGGTTCACAAAAACTGTAAATACATAGCCGCCATATTTAGGTAAAAGTACTTCTCCCAATTCTTTGAAAGTGGACCTTCACCTCACGTTTCTGTTCTTTTCGTCTGTGTCATAAAGACACGCTATTAAAATTTTTCCTGTGTACCACGCACAAACTGGAAGTATTAGAAATGCCACAAGAATGGCAATTCCACCCCGTTTGATAGCATACGGTAATGCAAGGAATCCAATGCCTTCCATGTAGTTTAGGATGTTAGCAACCGATTTCCAGAGTGATGAATTGCCAGTAGAACTTTGATGTGAGCTTCTGTCTTCTATGGTAAAGTTGAGTTCGTCATCTGTGGACAATTCAGCGTCGCTGGACTGCAGCTCTAAGATCGCTTCACGTTCTTCATCAGAAAGATCATCTGAATTCATGATCAAAATTGAAGGAAAATCTGGTTATTTGCCGAAGATTTTAGACAGGACAATGAAAGTATCGATCTGTGGATCGATACAAAAGGAAAATGGGTTACCGAAAGAAGACCGATCAAAAAAAAGATACGTTATGCATATACATGATAAAAGAGACGAATGAAGGGTTTAGATCTCTCGTATAGGGGTTAATTCACCCCAAGAGTGAATTAGGTAAGAGTGTTATGGCATGGGTGGTCTCCCCAGCACAGCCACAAAAGAGTCTATTTTTAGAATATCCGTTCCCGCGAATATCAGTTGTCATGTCCCTGAAAAAAAACGGCAGAAGCAGTGATGCGTGGCATGGCGTCTTTTGATTGGTTAAAATTGGCGGCCCTTTGTTTGCCCTATGACTGCAAAGTCATAGATCAACAGTCTTATCTTATTCACTCTCTTTCACCCTTATCAAATCGATTGATTAATGAAACAAAATCTTGAGCAAAGAGGCCGAATAGTTGGTAACATTTGAGCAAAGAAATTAAAGAAAGTTAAGAAATTTAGAGTTATTTAGTTTTCACAAAATACTATTGGGTCCTAACAAGAGAAAATGAAGTAAGAGAGCGAATCACCATATTTTTCCCTATTCCCTAAGCGATGTAAAGCTGAGTATCATCAGCATACAGATGATAATTAATGTATAGTTCTTAATACTGAACATCACTGATAGGAGATGTAGACATAAGGTACAGTACAGGTCCCAAAACAGACTCCTGTGGCACGCCAGCTGACAGGACACTCTTACTTGAATACGACTTATTGATGTTGACAAACTGAGTACGATGACAAAGATAAGACTTAAACAAATTAAGGACTGTACCAAAAATACCGTATCGTTGTTGAAGCCTTGAAAAGAGCAAGTTATTATTTGCAGTATCAAAAGCTGCAAACAGATCCGTCTCGATAATGGAGACAGTGATCGTTTCCCCGGCACCATCGATTTGGCACGTTTGAAACTTCATGCAGGCTCTACTCTGGTGATCACCAGCCAAACACCGAAAACACAACCGTTTATCCTTCGCCAACTGCCACCGATCATCATAGCTCTTTTTCTGAAAGTCTGAGCTGGACCATACTCCATGGTACGGGGAACCACGTAGTCTCTTGCTTTTGGGCTGGCAGCTGTGACTCCAAGT
>NW_027180226.1:12500-20000 GCF_036669925.1 Montipora capricornis | reverse complement strand
ACACCGGTTAATACGGAGAACGGACAATTTTCTGTGTCCCGAGTCACAAACTCTCATATATCGTCAACCCCGCTTTACGGACACTGGTTAAGTGCGCATGCACTGTCTATTTTCATTGTCACAATTATGTGTTAACCGTAGACACTACCCTCTTCAAATAATAGGGAGTTTAAGAAACGACGACGGCTACGGCAACGACAACGCCAAAAAGCAGTAATATTATTGGTTAAAAGAACCAAAAACATCATGCTGCACGTGCGGCACGCATTTTTGAACATTTGTCTCCCGTACTCGTCAAGACTACTACGTAAAATCACCAAATTTAAGGTTTTGACGACAACGTGGACAAACTACGGTGATTCTTTCAGTCTCACTCTTTACTTCAAATCCGTCCGTACCTATCCAGTTTTAGGACACTTCGTTCATACTTAATAATATAAACAAGATGGAATAATCATGAAATACTTAGAACAGCTCAAACTTAAATTTTGAAGTGACGTTTTCGTCGCCGTAGCCGTCGTGGTTTCTTAAACTCCCTAATGACAGATTTCTACGGGTTACTACGATATTTTTACTAATAACTGCAAAACAGAAGTAATATAACGTGACATGTTTGATTTGATCAGTTTGTCTTTCTTCCGGTGTTTTACCTGTATACTGTAGTCCTTTTTCTGCCTCCTAGTACAGTTTCATTTCCTTGGCTTTTTGCTGCAGTCATTTCTCGTAGCCTTCTTCCTCTTTGATGGAGAAGGCACGACTCCTTGCAATATAGCTGGCAGAACTCGCTTAATACAAATGTCAGAAAGGAAGACGACTTCTCCTTACCTTGTAAATTAATCGCACCGAGAAAACAAGTCGAAATTCGCCAAATGACAACAGCCGAGAAGAGTAATGGCCGCCACACAGAAACACTCATTCTCATTCTTCTTCCTAATAGAGACCACGTGACCAAAACTTGGCTCTCGTATACAAATAAAGCCAGCCATATCGCCAGTGCTGACAAAGTGTGGGGAAATGCCACACAAAAATTCAAGCTTCCCACAATGTGCGTGCGTACGGTAAATGCTCCAAGAGTTTCCCTGATCAGTCGTAGTCGCCAAAAAATGTAGCACAGATAAATCACGGCAACAAAACGAGATATGTCCAGAAATGCACACAACAACAAAAATTGCAAAAAAGAGATAATGTTGGCGAATTTGGCAAATATGGCGAAAATTACAATTTTGCCACAATCGCCAACGAGGCAAAGCACAAAGCAGTGAAGGGGCCCCATAACAGTTGGCGAAAGTGGCGAATTTGGCAAATATGGCGAAAATGACAATTTTGCCACAATCGCCAACGAGGCAAAGCACAAAGCAGTATAGGGGCACCACAAAAGTTGGCGAAAACGGTGAATTTGGCATTATATGGCGAAAATTACAATTTTGCCACAATCGCCAACGAGGCAAAACACAAAGCAGTGAAGGGGGTCCATAAAAGTTGGCGAAAGCGGCGAATTTGGCAAATATGGCGAAAATGAAAATTTTGCAACAATCGCCAATGAGGAAAAACAGAAAGCTGTGCAGGGGGCCCATAAAAGCTGGCGAAAGCGGCGAATTTGGCAAATATGGCAAAAATGACAATTTTGCCACAATCGCCAACGAGGCAAAGCACAAAGCAGTATAGGGGCCCCATAAAAGTTGGCGAAAACGGCGAATTTGGCAAATATGGCGAAAATTACAATTTTGCCACAATCGCCAACGAGGCAAAACACAAAGCAGGGAAGGGGGCCCATAAAAGTTGGCGAAAGCGGCGAATTTGGCAAATATCGCGAAAATGACAATTTTGCCACAATCGCCAACGAGGCAAAGCACAAAGCAATGAAGCAATGAGCGGGCCCATAAAAGTTGGCGAATGTGGCGAACAAAATTAATGAAGAAGAATTCGATCTCCAGTGCTGTTTCAAATGTTTGACCTCAAATTTATACAAAAGTTCATTTCTTGAATTTTAATGATTTTACAAAATTAACAACCAGCAGGAAGAACAAGGGAAAGAGGAATTTGGCAAAATAGGGAGATATGGCAACGGGACGTGGCTCCAAATAACAAAGTCATGGCAAGGTTGTCATTTGTGATTGCGCTGGAACAATTTAATTACTGACATATATAACTGCCTCGTACTCTGACAATTCATGTAAGAATGACTTCACCAACGGGTACTAAGAGTTACAAAGCAGTTATGTCAATCTTACCAATGTCCGCTTGCAAGGAATTAGATTCAATAAACCACACACAAAATATGTCCTTGTCGTATGATCCATTACTTGAAAGTAAGCATTGCGTGAAGATGCATGTCGTGCCTGTGAATTTTATAGTAGCTTTTCACGAATCTTGCCATCAGTCGAAATTGAAATCCTTTTACCACAACTGTAGAAGAATGTCGACACCCAGTAGAACAGAAGTTGCAAAACTAAAATTCTCCACAAGACGATAAACATTTCCTGAATTGTGATCCGCTGGAAATACCGCAGCGTTCTTTTAGACGCCATCTTACGAAATTGACATATACGTCGTGTTAAGTCACTGTAGTGTAACTGCTAACTGAGTCCCAAGTCTCCTCGTTCGTCGTCTGAGTACATACATACATACATACATACATACATACATACATACATAAATATTTTATTCGTCCCTAATGGACTTTTCAGAATAAAGTCAAGGGATAACTAATGCTATATACAAGTAAATTAATTGTGTTAGGTGAGAGGGAAAACAAAGCTGAAAAGCCTATTCAAATCGTCGTGTCAGTTAACAGCAACACCGGAAAATAACTGAGTGAAACACGAAAATAAAGAGGTGTAATGGAAGCGTGCTTGAATTTCGACGAATTATCCCCAAAATCAGCAAGTTATGACGCTGATGAATAATAAAGCAGTCTCTTTTTCCAAAACGATAGAATTACCTGGTGATAAATAACCTCGTCTAGGAGAGTGAATTTTTGGCTTCGCAGAAACAATGGTCAACCTCAGAGAGTTGGACGATTGGACGTTTGTGTTGAATTCGCACATTTCTTGTCCAGCGAGTGCTTTCTTCGAACCGCAAAATGAAAGCTAAAATTTTACGAGAGTGCTTAAGCCTAATCATTTAAAGGAGCGCTTACACTTTTGACATATGGCTATAATGAACTGTCACCGCGGTGCGCAATCCCGTAGTCGATGAATGAAAATTGTGCAAGGGCGATCTCGTGAAAAGTGTAGTTAACCGAACCGCAAAATGAAAGCAAAAAGTTTACGAGAGTGCTTAGGCCTAATCACTGAAACGAGCGCTTAGGCTTAATCAGGAAGCGAGTGGTATTTCGTGCAGTTAACCGAACCGTAAAATGAAAGTTCATTAACCGAATTGTAAAATGATTTGATCAACGCGCTATAAGAACGAGAGATACATATCAACAAGGAGATTGATCACGCTTTAAGAAACATCATTGTTCGTGCTCGATCATCGTGCTTTATGAACGAGAAATACATATACATCAATGTCCCTCGCTCTTTTTGTTTGGCGCCCCAGACGGGAGAAATACTACGTATCCACAAAGCTCGGCGTCTCCAATGCGTATCTGCGTACCCGCGTATCCACCCAATTTAGTGTAAAGCTTCGACGTGGCAGGGTATTCGGTGAAGCCGTCGATTTCACCGATAGGCTTTTTTTTTCTCTTGTGATTTATTCACCCATTTTTTTATTTTCACTTCACGTTTCTTTGAAGAAATTATGTCTGTATGAAAAGTGGAGAAGCGGAAGCCGCGAGTGTGTTAGATGAGAGGGAAAGCCCCGGGGGGAAAGCAAGGCTGAAAAGCCTTTTCAAATTGTCATGTCATTTAACAGGCGCACCGGAAAATAAGTGGGTGAAAGACGAAAATAAACAAGTCTGTTGGAAGCGTGCTTGAATTGCGACAAATGAGCCCCAAAATCAGCAAGAATTTGTGACGCTGATGAATGAAAATGGTTTAAGGGCATTCGTGAAAAGTGTAGTTAACCGAACCGTAAAATGACAGCTGTAATTGCCGAATTTGTCGAAATCGCCAATGTTCACCCGCGTGGTATAAATACCAATGGATGAAGTAATTTGACGAAATTGGTAAAACATCGCCAAAATTGCCGATTTTGTCCAATCGCCAATGTTCACCCAAGAGGTGTAAATACCAATGGATGAACTAATTTGACGAAATTGGCAAAACATCGCCAAAATTGCCGAATTTGTCAAAATCGCCAAAATCGCCAAAATCGCCAATGTTCACCCGTGTGGTGTGAATACCAATGGATGAACTAATTTGACGAAATTGGCAAAACATCGCCAAAATTGCGGAATTTGTCAAAATTGCCAAAATCGCCAATGTTCACCCGTGTGGTGTGAATACCAATGGATGAACTAATTTGACGAAATTGGCAAAACATCGCCAAAATTGCCGAATTTGTCAAAATTGCCAAAATCGCCAAAATTGCCAATGTTCACCCGTGTGGTGTGCATACCAATGGATGAACTAATTTGACGAAATTGGCAAAACATCGCCAAAATTGCGGAATTTGTCAAAATCGCCAAGCTCGCCAATGTTCACCCGCGTGGTGTCAATACCAATGGATGAACTAATTTGACGAAATTGGCAAAATATCGCCAAAATCGCTAATTTTGCCAAGATTGTCAATCGTGCAGCTCTTTCGCCAAATCTGCCATTTTTGTCATCGTGTGCATTTCTGGACATAAGTGAACAAAACGGACGGTTCCAACAACGGTTTAATTCACGAATTCAAAGATAACGTTTTCAATCAGTTTTTCTACAACTCGAGCTAAGGAAATCTGTCAATCAAAGCTGAAAATCTTATTGACTCTCAAAAATTGAAATGATTACAGCATATATATTCTGACGTGACGCGTTACAGTTTTCAGTGATCTTTTGTCCAAGTTAATCCTCCAATTCAGACATTCCCTCCAAATTGTTGAAACCGGTTTAAACCTCCTTAAAGGGAAAGTACGGTCTAGAAAAAGTTTCTCTGAATCGAAAGTTCTTTACCTGTATTGTCATACTTGACCACTCATTTAGACTAAATGTGTTAAATAGCTAACAATAACGCTTCAAAAATGGGCAAATTTAAATTGAAATCCGCCATCTTTGTTTTCGTGTATGCAAACGAGGCAATGACGTAGCAATTGTCAAGGATTTCTCCGGATGACTAAATGTATTGTTGATAAAGAAGAAAAACACAGGGGAGGAGAGGAATACTTTGAAGACTTGAATCCTAATTCAGAGGCTAAATTGTGTTGATATTGGCTCCACCTCTGAACAGATTTACCTTGTGGTCGTTAAACAGGGTTTTATGTGTGAGCTATATGCAGGAGTTTTACAAAGCGAAAGAGAGCTTGCAGTGTTATCCCGCGCTCATGCATTGCTGTGAAATAAATGCCTGGGAATCAAGTTTAATCTGTCTACCGTAGCTTTCTACGAGATCCCTGTTACAACTTCAGAACAAACGATCGATGTATATATTTCCATCAAATGGTAAGAGTAAATCGTTTCAATAGTTTCCAGGGGCACCCAAAGTCAATTTTCGGAAAATATCTGTTAGGAAGACGATTTGAGATCTAGAATTTTCGAAACATTTGTTGTAAAATGTCTTGCTTGCCTACCTCTCCTAGGATTTTCGAACATCTGAAAAATGGAATAATTGCCCATTTTTAACGGATTTTTACCCTAAAAAGTTCACCTAGAATTTTCGGGAGCCCTTTTACTGGCTGAAATTTTCGAAAAGGTAAGTTCTGATCCCTATAATTTTCGGATCACTAGACTTTCAGCTAGGAAATCCGAACAGATGAAAAATTGCTAGGGGTTAAGAATATACCTATATCTACCGTTTAAATACTAAAATACGTTTAACAATGCTGTGTTTAAGTGGTTTTGAAGTATATTCTCGTTGGGTGCCCCTGAGTTTCTACTGCTAACAAAATTTAACCACATTTCAAGTTACGTTTATTAGCGCATAACTGTGAAAGTCGTCTATATATGGCTTGATTCAGTTTTCTCGCTCAAATATAATGATATTTTGGACTATTTGACTGAGATTCAGTTTTCTCGCTCAAATATAATGATATTTTGGACTATTTGACTTAAAACTCGATGGTCAGTAAAGATAAATTCAATAAGATCAAATTAGGATATTGCGGCAGTGTCAAGAACAATAAGGAAGGAATCCGACAATTAAACAATCTCGACCGTTCAAAAACAATCGCCTGTAGCCCTTCTTTCTGTTTCGGCCTAAGTTTAAGGTTTCCTTGTCCTCTACCCAAAAGAATCTCTTCAAGAATACTCTCGAAATCCATGTTTATTCCGGCAAAATCACCCAAAAATCACAACAGAGTACGAACATGCGCAGTGATAGAAAAGCCCGTATTTCGGGCCTAGCTGGCACTGAGCATGCTCGAAATCGAACTTTACCAGATCTCCCTTCCGTATGACCGTGGGAGATCTGGTTACGAGATTACCGTACGCCATGACCTCGGGACAAATATTTTCCCGTCCGGCCCTCCCACTCAGTCAATAAGTACATAATTGGTGCCTCCTATAATACTATAAGATCTTTTTCAAGTGAAACAGTTTTCAAAGAGCCAATCTGTCCAATAAGACACTCCATTGCAATTAAAGTTTTTAAACTGGTTTGAGCCACCTTACTTCAAACAAGAGAGAATTTCACGACAACTCACAAAGTGGACCTAATTTTCCCTTTTTCTTAGTTCTCTCTCATTTCAATTTCCTCTTCTATTATAATAATACTTAGGGTTGGAGTGTCTGTCTGGGGCTTTTGAGTTTAATCAACAGGTGTGGTCCTGTTTTTGTGGTAGTGCACTTAGTTTTAGTGCACTACCATATTGTTTGTCATCTGGGCTGTCTGAGTGAGTAAGTGAGTGAGTGAGTGAGTGAGTGGTTGGCCTGCAGCGTGTGCATGAATTACGAAACTAATGTACGGTTTTATGGAATTACAACAATTGATGTTTGTTTGCCGCCCACTTGTTGCCTTTTTCCTTTCTTAATGAAAAGGGAATGAAAACTGTTTGAGTACGTTATTGTCAATTTAACAGACATATTTAAATTCTTAAATGTCTTTAAATCAAAATCACTCTTTTCACGTCTACGGAGATAGTAAAGCAAGCTCACATTCCACAGACATTCTGCAGGTCAAATAAACAAGAAAAAATTCACCAGTCGACCATAATATTTTTACTCTCAAAGACCGGGTCGACTTTTCTGCCTGCATTGAAAAACATTCAACAGTAATTTCCTTGCAACGGAAAGAAAAAAAGTAGAAAACTACTTTTATCTTTATCATTGCGATCGATCAGCAAAAAATGTAGATTTCATCGATCATGACTAAAACACCACACGAGTACATACGGGTAACATACGAGTAACATACGGAACATACGGATACATACGAATACATACGACTAACATACGACTACATACGACTAACATACGA
>NW_027180226.1:0-7500 GCF_036669925.1 Montipora capricornis | reverse complement strand
TAAGTAAAACGAAGGGACAATTTTTTTTTGCATTAAGTCCTTATTTGACATAGGCAACATGAACGAAACGTTGGTATGACCATTTCTCAGATCATTTTACAATTCCCTAAGTATATCGAGGCTTGAACATTTAAAAGTACTTCCACTTTCTGCATCCTAACCTTTTTATTTTAAATTATGCATTTCACTCGTAGTTGTCTGTCACGTCACATTTCTTGACTGAAGACGTCATAATGCTTGTTTTTGAGATTGGGGGAACGTTTACCCTAAAAAATTCCGACAAAGTTTTGCTTGAAACTGCTTAAAACTCTCATTAACGTATCATTATACCTATCAATGTGATATCGTTCATTTTTATTGTGACCTCTATGTGATTTGACCTTTTTTTTTCTTTTAATTTTGATTTACCGTTGCCATTAAGATGGGCATATGATTAAAAGGCAGAGTGATAAAGCCTCGGTAGGAGTACTACAGCAAGGTATCTTGATATAAGATGACTTTTCCATCCTCTTTCCGATAAAATATTTCAATTGTTTTTAGTCGTTAAAAATCACTTGACACATTTCAGATGAAAGAGGGAGTAGAAAGCAAAGTATGCAGATTTCAAGTTAACGTCGATTGGATAAATGTTTCCTCGTAAAACAAAAATATGCCAACTTATTCGCTTGGTCAAGCCTTAACACAGAAGCGTTATTTAGCTTCTGGCCCGGGGACGGTACTTTAGGAATTTCTGGGTGGGGGATGGACCTTGGCACCCTTAGCCTAAACCAGAGCTGGTTCAGGTGAATTTTGCTACCCCGTACCAGAGTAAACTCCCCAAACCCTCCCTATCCTAGAGTAACTGTTTTTCAGAAACTGCTGAGGTCACTAGCACAGTCTAGCCAAAGCAAAACCTATACCACAATCGTTTCTCTCTCAAAAAATGATTTATTTATACTTGAAGGCGGTAGTTTCTAAAGAAACTGTGGTGCTGTTTCGGTGGAGAAGTAGTATACAAAAATTTGGTTTTATCAACTTTCCTTGGTCTAGATAAAATCTTCAACCAACTGGTCAGTTCCGTGAAAAAATTATATCCAATTCTAGAAAAAAACGCTCTGATTTATGTATCCTATCCTAGGGCAAACTGCTTGAAAACCATACCCTTCACAGCGGCACATACCTATATAGCTCATATATGGCAGTACCCCCCTAGGCCTCCCCCTCTTGGGGGGCTTCTGGCCCTCTGATGACGAACATTTTCGACAACATCAACGGTGACAACCCAATCAAAGGTAACAAATTGAACAAGCGCCAGGAAAGATGCAGTCACAATGCCGCCAACAAGGACATTGGCACGGTATTTAAACTTCAGTTACAGAGGAGTCATAAGCCTCAAGTTTTCTGAGCAACAACAACAAAAAACGCTGAAATTTCAGCTGCAGTGTCAGCCATGGGCCATTAGGTCTTCTGCTTTGTTTCACATTCGAGCTCTGTGACGGGTGGCTAGAATGACTTTTCGAGAATCCAATTTTTGAATTTCGCTGTGTATTTAGCTGGTACTTGAAAAGCAAAATAACACAAGCAATTTAACTTTCTTGGCGATGTTGTCCCATTTCTGAAATTCTATACTTCGAAAATGTGTCGGCGCGTCCCCACATCCCCAAGTTCACACGTCCCCGAGTACCCGAGTCTCCACGTCCCCACGTCACCACGTCCCCACGTCCCCGAGTCCCCACGTCCCCACGTCCCCGAGTCCCCACGTCCCCGAGTCCCCGAGTCCCTGCGTCGCCACGTCCCCACGTCCCCACGTCCCCGAGTCCCCACGTCCCAAGTCCCACGTCCCCGTCTCACTTTTAGTCACAGCCACCCTAACTAGACCTAACTAGACTACAACCAACCTAAATAGACCTAACCTAACCGATTCGAGACCTAACCTAGCCGAGAGATTCGAGAATAAATAGCGGAGAAAGCTCATCTTAGCTTGAATCCTGGCTGGAATCCTGGCTCGGATCCTAGCTCGAATCCTGGCTCGGATCCTAGCTCGAATCCTGGCTCGAAGTTTGGGTATCCTCCACGCAAGGTAACTTGATCACAGGCGGCCGCTAAAATCGATGTCACTTTCTGATTTTGCCATTTACTTGTACAGCAAAAAGAACAATAGAAAAGTTGCACGTAGCAAAAATCTCCCAACATGTTTTTCGCTTACGGTAACTTTTTATTTTCGCAGCACAAAATGTGTTTTTCCATGTCGCAAATTTTGTTGCTGATGGCAATTTTTTTTAATTCTCGATCGACACTTCTCAAAAACTTCCTTGTGCTCTTCCTTAAAACTGTGTATGGATATTTTATTTACCTTAGCTGTTTTGCTTAAAGCTAACAAAATCTGTACCATGCTTAGTTCGCATTCTTAAGCGTTAAAATATAATTTCGGTCCTATGTTTCTGGCAGCAAGTCGTATATTTTGAGGTTTCCCATCCAGATAGTAACCCCGCTGGACAGGGATAACTTCAGTGAAGTGTCGCAGAACTGTCAGACGCTCAGAGTACACGCTTTAATTAGATTTCTGTGAAAAAGATGTTGAACTTCATGTCAGCCTCGAAACCAATGTTTCTCGATTCCCATTTATTTTCTTCAATATTTCTGGGTTTAGTATTTTACATATTACGTCCTGGAAAACAAACGCAGCTCCGTTGACAGTTATGGAATAAAGCAATGTGTCAAGTTACTTCACTACCACACGTACGCAATGCGCACCTTTTTTATGGTATACTGCTGTCTTTTCTATTGTCAGACCAGCTTTAAGAATTGGCAAATCTGCTCTTTTGATTGGTGCTGGGCCTTAAATTTTAGCTGGCCCTAAGTGCTCCTTTGCTTTATTTTGCAAACATTGTCGATTCTATTGATCTCAGGAGGAGGGGTAGATTTTATTGCGTTACGAGAGCTGCTAATTACTGCTTTGTTTTCAGCTTGGGTATCAAGCCAATCAAATTATACGTTACGAGAGCTGCTACACTATTGGAGCTTTATTGTTTAAAAACCGTACAGCAGATAGCACTTTCGTTTACGACATTAAAAACTAAATCGATATTTCTCTTCCCCAAAACTATTTTTCAGGAATTGTGCAGTTTGTTGTTGTTGAAACACTATATATAGCACTTAAGTAGTTGTTGACGTGTCTCAGACAGAAGCAATTATATTCTTGTCAAGGTTTCAATCGTATAAAGTTGTATTACTCAAGTTATGTGAGTTAAGATCACGTATTTTCGTCGGTATCGCTAGCTCCATATTTTGCTGTGAAAATTTAGGGAGAAAACTTCAATTAAACGGGAGAAATCGGGATCTCTGCATTCTGTTGTTACTCTATTTCCGAAACTATAAACCAATTTACATTAAAAGTGCTACGAAATATCTGACTTTAGTATACACTAAAACAGTGGATAGCGTTGAAGGCACGCTCTGAGTGGCTACTAAAACTCCAAATATCCTCCTTTGCTATTCACCTCCAAGCAACTCGCGCTCGATTTGCGCTCGACAAAAATTGCAATCTTTGCAGGAATAAATGGGTTAAAATCATCTTTTTGCGCTTTATTATCTCACTTATTCACTTCCACTTGGGTGAATAGTTATTAAATATATGTACATAACAGGGAACTAAAGCATGGACGTCGACAACGGCAACTAGAACGTTATTTAAAAATACGATTTCCCTTAATTAATTGCAATAACGAATATCCAAGTCGTTCGGCATGTCAAGAGGGCGTCAACATTCAAGGACCATGATTGGTATGAGCGGTGTAGATGTTTTGAGAGAAAATTGAAAAATTATCGTCAGGTGCTACGTCCTCCATAAAACATAAACTTTGTCTTGAAAATATTGAAGGGCCGCAGCCAGGATGATTAAAATTAAAAAACGATCTCTGGCTAAAATGATTAAAAACTACGAGCTTTCGACTGCCCGAACTGCAGTCTTCGACGGGTAAAATGAATGATAAGAAATCGATGAGAAAATTTAAATAAAGACGTACGTTGCAAAATGATGAGAATGAAAGAAATTATGAATATTTGTTAAAAAGAGCCCTTTACCTGTACAATACAACATTCTTTTTAACAAATATTCATAATTTCTTACATTCTCATCATTTTGCAACGTACGTTTTTATTTAAATTTTCTCATCGATTTCTTATCATTCATGTTACCCGTCGAAGACTGCAGTTGTATCGAAATGTAAAACACACGAGCGAAGCGTGCTAAGCCATTTTCTTTCTTTGCTCCGAGTCATTAAGCCGTCGTCGTCGTCCTTGCGTAAGCTCCCCAACATATAACGGTCGGTATTCATTTTCGGAATTCAGTGTCTGTGGCTGACAAACAATTGAAGTGATAAGTTAGGCCGAGTTACCTTGATAATCACTTTTTTCAAGATTCAGTTAACCTGCAACTAAGGCTTGGCTGGAGGAAATACCACCAAATACTGCACAAGTAAAGCCTATTACGATAAAAAGCACATCTAGCAAAACTTCGTACCATTTTAGTTGCTTGAATTTCAACTTCAGGTGAACTGCACATGGCGCAACAAAGAAAGACATTGACTCGATTATGCTTCCAGTGAATGACACAACAAGGCAAATTTAGGAAATATAATCGCCACCAACACCGTCAGAATGACAACAATTGTCCGACTGAGAAACAAACCGGTCCTTGGGAATTTGGAGAAGGCCTGTTCGTAGGCTTCAGATGTTTGGATAAAGACAAATATTGGATAAACAGTCAAGATATCGAAAGTATGCAACTTGCCGTGAAAAGAAAACTGGTGCACATGCGAATTGGGCCTTCAGGTAGATTATTAAGTATAGCTTGATCTGTACTGGATCCAAAGGCCAAGAACGCAAAAAGAGAAAACCCTGTCTTCATGAAAACGTTATGATGTAGGCTAATGCAAGAGCCAGGTTGAATTTGTGTTTTTCGCGCATGCTATGTTCAACTGTAGGTAAAATATACAACGAGGCATAGGCGAAGCTCAAATTGGAAGAGCAATGCTTACACCTTCGCCGTTCCAAAATAGAACGGACTCCAGAGTCCACTTGTCCATGTGCGCCATCCCGTACCAAAGAACAGTTATCACAACTGAAATCAATGCAACAATACTTATCATACTTAACCAACCAATCTCCTTCATAGAATTAAGAAAAGTTGTTGGAAAACCACGACTCCCGCAAGGCATATCCACGCTGTCATCGTAAGAGGTATGACGGGAGACTGTGGCTCATAAGTGATCCGCATAGAACTAGATATGAAACAGAGGAAAAAAAAGACCCAGTTGCACAAAACCTGTGAAGACATAGCCTCCATATTTAGGTAAAAGCATTTCTCCCAGTTCTTTGAAAGTGGATCTTGACCTAACTCTTCTGTTCTTTTATCTGTGTCATAAAGACACTCTATTAGAAGTTTTCCTGTGTACCACGCACAAACTGGAAGTATTAAAAATGCCACAAGAATGGTAATTCCACCCCGTTTGATGGCATATGGTAATGCAAGAAATCCAATGCCTTCCATGTAGTTTATGAGATTAGCAACTGATTTCCAGAGTGATGAATTGCCAGAGGAAGAACCTTGATGCGAGCTTCTGTTTTCTATGGGAATTTCGAATTCGTCATCGGTGGATGATTCAGCGTCGCTGGACTGCAGCTCTAAGATAGCTTCGCGATCTTCATCAGAAAGGTCACCTGAATTCATTATCACAAGGGAAGTCTTGTTTCTTGCAGAAGGCTTTAAACAACAAGAATGAAAATGTACCCACTGTGGAAATGATCTGTGGATCAATACAAAAAACAATATAGGTTTACCGAAACATGACCGAACCAAAAAAGTAGATATACCTCATACATCTATGATAAAGAGACGAACGAAGGGGTTAGAATCTCTGTTATAGTGGTCAATTTCATCCCTATCAATTGCAAGTTATTGGTTTAAAATCAAAGAAGGCCGCATGGTGAATAACCCCCACTTGGGCAAAGAAAACGAAAGAAAGTTTAAGACAAAATTTAGAATCATTAAATTTTGACCGAATACGATTGAGTTTCTAAACAAGAATAAAAATGAAGTAATAGAGAGAATCACCCACAGTTTTCCCTATTCCGATGAAAATTAAAAAGCTAAAATCCGTTATTAGTTCCATTCATAATACTGCGTGATTATTTCATAGACGACATATCATTGCGGGTCAGTTCATGTGAAAGAAAGACACGAATAAAAAAACATAGTTATAGCGTAAACGACAGTTTAACAATAACCGTCACAGCACGGGTGGCGATCTAAAATATATTTTTAAATGATTTATCATTCGGCACAGGGATTCAATCCCTTGCCTTGGCTCTCTGGTTCTAACTATAATTAAATCTCTTCCTGCTGTAAGGTATTAATTTTGTCCACTTTCAAGTGGCCCGAATAAGACACTATTACTCATATCTAACTTCTAAAACGCTTTGCCAAAAAGGTTCACTTTGTTGTTCACATTCATGCGAGTCCAGGTTCATGTGATTTTATTTTTTAAACCAACAATTTCTAACCGCCATCCATAACTGCGAGGATCATAGCTTTACTTGATTTCACATCCGCAGTTTCAGTATATGCATCCACTGATTCATTCCTCACGGGAAAATTAGAACCCACAAAATGAACTCAGCTCCCCCCGTCAGTGGCTTCATGGCTCAGGTTGGGTTTTTAAGTAGTCGTCGCACCGTCGCGCCGGTATCGCGAGGTAGCATGTTCAAATCCCTTTGATGTCCTGGGTTTTTCAGGCTTCTTTAACGCAATTGCTCAAATGGGGGTCCATAACTGAGAGGATCATTAGCGTCACCACTGGATATCCCGCAGTTCAAAACTAATATGATTCAGTTTCATATATCATTTGGGGGGGCCGTTCATAACATAATGTACTCAAAATAGTAAAATGTTCACAGGAAGGTAAAAAACGAAACAGTTGACTTCGAACATTGGCACAACTTAATCTTTCTTTAACCATTGAAAACCAAATGCCAAATGAAAAAGTTGGAGATTCAGTTAAGTGCCTTAATGCCAGACATTTTTGTGTCTTTGAGAGGTTAATTAAATGCTTCACAGTCACGGTCAGTTTGTTTACGCAGACACAAATTACGTACATGGGGCTTCGACAACCTTTCCGCCCTTGGTTAAAGAAAGTTAGTCATGTTCAAATCGAACGTTAACAAATTTAATTAACCATTTCTACTTCACACATATTCATTAAGAACTTGTAAGCCGCCCGAAGCGATTTCATTTAAAGCTCTTTAGAGGACACACGTTATTTAAATTTTTGGAGTGTTTCTTTGCAGAATGAACCACCGGTTAATTTTTGCAAAAGAAGAACACTATCAAAGTATGGCAGTTTATAATTCTCTACTAACTTGAAATCATTTTGCACCCTTAAGGAAGCCCCTGTACCAATTTAGCTTTCAGATCAGGTTTTCCTACAAATTCTAGGTTCGTGCTATTTTGAACTATAGTTT
>NW_027180225.1:0-83780 GCF_036669925.1 Montipora capricornis | reverse complement strand
ACAGCGAGCACGTAGATGGCCAAAGAAACAGGATGGGGGTGACCAAAATGGCTTGCCTGTGAAGACGAACCCAAAAATCAAAAGGCGGACGCCAAACGGAAACACAACCACGCAACCCAAAGAACCGAAGAACCACGCAAACAAAATGTAGGGCCTCCGGCCAAGCACAGCGTTCAGTAAGTATGCTATTCAGCCTCTCCGGACCGCCAAAAACGCACTTTCTGCGCCATACCATGTGTAATGGAGGTCACGTGCTCCTCGTCCTGTCGTTGTCGTGCTGTCCACTCGCTGCTATGCTACCTAAGGAAAAAGAGAAGAGAATGTTGAAGGTTGGTTGCTGGTCACTTTTTCTGCTTTCCACTTGATTATTTCTTCCCCAGAGGGAAGTGGCCACGCTCGGAGGTAGTGCTATACCGAGGCACCCGTGGCCGGGACGAGGCAAGCCTCTTTTCCACGGCCCAGTTCCAAAAATCAGTTTAATATATGAGCTGCTCGATGAGCAGCGTCTCAGATATTAGCTGATAAGAACAGATACTACACTTGCTCATAGCCAAAGGCCGCGAAGCGATGCCCGTAAATGATCACGGCGGACAAGGTGCTCCCAGTCTCATGGCCACGAGATATGGTGGTCCGATTCAAATCCGTGCCAAGGAAGGAATGCCAAAGCCAACCTGAAAGCGAGGCGCACACAACGATCGTCTTGTACAGTGGGCAGCAGCACCAGCATTGCATGGCACTTGCGTTGACGGCAAGAGGACAAATGCACATTGTGCTTGCTCTGACCTCGTTTTCATTTTCCCTTATAACAAAGTTAATTTTCACGGCAAATTACTTGTCTACGACCATACCACAGGGAAAACACCGGTTCTCGTACGATCACCGAAGTTAAGCCCTGTCGGGCGGGGTTAGTTCTTTGATGTGAGACGGCCTTGGAATTCCCGGTGTTGTATGGTTCCATTTTTGCTTATTTACACTTTATTATCTAAAAAAATCTCAGTTTCTTTCAATGAAATAACATTCCTAACCAGGTTTTTTGAACACAACATGCCAAAGATATGTCAAAGATGAGACATTCTACAAAAACAAAATAGTTCACACGAGAAAGTGGAACTTGTATTCCCAAGGGAGCGCGTGCGCGCGAGATCTTATCAATCCAACGTTATGACATGAAACGTATCTTTTCGTGTGAGCAAAGAAAAGGATACGACAAGTAAAAATGCATGCACTATTATGCATTAGATGGAAGTTAACCTAGACCGTATTATATGTATACAACGAATGATACAACACTTCAACATTGATCTTGAGAAAACGAGATTTACGTGACGTAGCGCACTTCAAAGTCTTACTGTTACCCTGCTCAACACGGACAGTACGTATTCAAAGGGCCGATAAGACACTATCCTGACCATGAAAGATTTACTTTTTATGATAACAATCCAATTAACTGATAACATAGAGAAACCACAAAGTGTTGGCCACAGAAATGTAACGCCAACTGATCTGGCGGGTCCTCAGTTACTCAATGCAAAACGGGCTCTCCAGAACGCAACATAACACAACGCAAAAGAAATCTATCGCGATGGAGCAGTACAAACACACATCCACTTACGTTTTCGAAACGATGCACGAGGATAAGAGCTCGACCCGCTGGCATTTTCTTGTCTCACTCGTCTATCGATGGAAATCGATGCGGCTGAAATAAACACGTCGTCTCGCTCTCTCTACGGCCAAGAATGAAAGAAATGAAATCACAGTTTTGCAGTGCACCAAGTACGGAACATTCACCTACAATTTCAGCAGTGGACTTCACAAATACAACTCACCTTCCTTAGTCCTTACACCGCCACCGCATCTCCTTCCCTGCCCTGCCTGAAACGTTACCAACAAACCTTCCCATTAGCCAACTTTGCCACCGGGGTTTGGTGCGGGGACTAGCGCGAACGCAGGTCCCCACTACCAGAAATTATACGCTCGAGTTACCCACATTTGGGGTAATCGCAAGGGTCAACCCAATCGAAGTGCAATGAAAGAGCCTCACCTTGAGAGGACTGCCTCCCTGATCACAGTGCCTCCCGCGTCAGGTAAGTATGCCTTTTCAGCCTCTCCGGGACCGCAAAACGCAACTTGTCTGCGCATACCATGTGGTAATGGAGGTCACGTGCTCCTCGTCCTGTCGTGTCGTGCTGTCCACTCGCTGCTATGCTACCTAGAAAAGAGAAGAGAATGTGAAGGTTGGTTGCTTGGTCACTTTTTCTGCTTTCACTTGATTATTTCTTCCCCAGAGGGAAGTGGGCCACGCTCGGAGGTAGTGCTATACCGAGGCAACCCGTGGCCGGGACGAGGCAAGCCTCTTTTCCACGGCCCAGTTCCAAAAATCAGTTTAATATATGAGCTGCTCGATGAGCAGCGGTATCAGATATTAAGCTGATAAGAACAGATTACTACACTTGATCTTAGCCAAAAGGCCGAGAAGCGATGCCCGTAAATGGCTCACGGCGGACAAGGTGCTCCCAGTCTCATGGCCACGAGATATGGTGGTCCGTTACAATCCGTGCCAAGGAAGGAATGCCCAAAGCCAACCTGAAAGCGAGGCGCACACAACGATCGCTCTTGTACAGTGGGCAGCAGCACCAGCATTGCATGGCACTTGCGTGACGGCAAGAGGACAAATGCACATTGTGCTTGCTCTGACCTCGTTTTCATTTTCCCTTATAACAAAGTTTAATTTTCACGGCAAATTACTTGTCTACGACCATACCACAGGGAAAACACCGGTTCTCGTCCGATCACCGAAGTTAAGCCCTGTCGGGCGGGGTTTAGTACTTGGATGGGAGACCGCCTGGGAATACCCCGTGTTGTAGGCTTCCCTTTTTCTTCTGTACACTTGATTATCTCAAAAAATCTCAGTTTCTTTCAATGAAAGAAAGACACATTCCAAACCAGGTTTTTTGAACACAACATGCCAACGATATGTCAAAGATGAGACATACGACAAAAACAAAATAGTTCACACGAGAAAGTGGAACTTGTATTCCCAAGGGAGCGCGTGCGCGCGAGATCTTATCAATCCAACGTTTATGACATGAAACGTATCTTTTCGTGTGAGCAAAGAACAGGATACGACAAGTAAAAAATGCATGCACTGTTATGCATTAGATGGAAGTTAACCTAGCCCGGATGATATGTATACAACGAAGGCTACAACACTACAACATTGATCTTGCGAAAACGTGACTTACGTGACGTAGCGCACTTCAAAGTCTTACTGTTCCCTGCTCAACACGGACAGTACGTATTCAAAGGGCCGATAAAGACACTATCCTGAACCATGAAAGATTTACTTTTTATGATAACAATCCAATTAACTGATAACATAGAGAAACCACAAAGTGTTGGCACAGAAATGTAACGCCAACTGATCTGGCGGGTCCTCAGTTACTCAATGCAAACGGGGCTCTCCAGAACGCAACATAACACAACGCAAAAGAAATCTATCGCGATGGAGCAGTACAAACACACATCCACTTACGTTTTCGAAACGATGCACGAGGATAAGAGCTCGACCCGCTGGCATTTTCTTGTCTCACTCGTCTATCGATGGAAATCGATGCGGCTGAAATAAACACGTCGTCTCCCTCTCTGTACGGCCAAGAATGAGAGAAATGAAATCACAGTTTTTCAGTGCACCAAGTACGGACATTCACCTACAATTTCAGCAGTGGACTTCACAAATACAACTCACCTTCCTTAGTCCTTACACCGCCACCGCATCTCCTTCCCTGCCCTGCCTGAAACGTTACCAACAAACTTCCCATTAGCCAACTTTGCCACCGGGGTTTGGTGCGGGACTAAGCGCGAACGCAGGTCCCCACTACCAGAAATTATACGCTCGAGTTACCCACATTTGGGGTAATCGCAAGGGTCAACCCCAATCGAAGTGCAATGAAAGAGCCTCACCTTGAGAGGACTGCCTCCCTGATCACCAAGTGCCTCCCGCGTCAGGTAAGTTTTTTTTATGTTTAAGGCGAATGGCAGCCCCCCGGTAGGGTGAGTGCAATGGCTGCCAGACATTCAGACTCATCCATCAACAACAATGGTTCGCCTCAAACGGGGGTGCACCAGCACGTCAAACGTCACCGGGGAATCGAACCCCGCCCCTACAAACAAAAAAAAAAAACAAAACTAACGAAGAAAAGCATTCACGAGACGCCTCGTCCGACTTACACTCGAGAATGGCATTTCCACATCAAACAAACAAACAAGCAAACCAACAGGACGAAGGACTACAGGACAAAACAAAAACAACCGAACTGTGCAGCGGCGAATGGCAGACCTGACAAGGACGCCAGTCAGAAAGACTCATCCTAACAGGAGTAGGTACGCCGCGAGACAGCAACAGCTTGGGGCGACAATGGGACTAGAACTGGGACAGAGAAAAACGACCATTGCAAACAGAGCCGATAATGCCAGACGCACCCCACTGACGATGAAAATAACGTAGACGACGGGGGGACTTGAAACGCTTAAAAAGGAGAGGTAGATTGAACTTGACACGAGAGCGGACCTTTGCGATGACATCGAGAGCACCGGGCGGCACATTACGGAAACGAAAGTCATTCCGAGCGAGCCAGATAAAATACTTACAGACAACCTAGGATGTACACGAAAACACGAGGAACTCGACGGATCTCAGCCGGGTCAAAAACCAAACAGCACGTGACGGCAAACCAAAGAAGGGGACGAAGACGAAAAAACCAAACAATAGAGACTGTAACCATGAAAGAACACTATGAGCAAGAGGGCAGGAGAAAAACAAGTGAGAAGGACATTCAGAGGCAAGACGGCAAAAAGCAAGAAGGGTCGACCGAGTACCCAAAAACCGACAAGGCGATCGGCAGTGTACAACACGCCATGGCGACCTTTCAGTTGAGATCGATCACTGGGCGGTCAAGATTGAAGAAGAACAATTGGGACCAGGTCGAAGGCCAGTAGAGAGTATAGCCATACAAAGGAAAAAACTTGTCAACACAATGGGGAGTCGGACGATCCTCAGACAGCAAAAACAAATAAACAGAATTTGCAGAGATAGAGGAAACAGCAGCAAACATGATGAGGGGACAAAGACGCAATGACAAGGGAGGAACGACGCCGACGGGAAAAGGAACCACCAACCAAACGCCAAGCAGACAGAAGAGCAGAGTAAAACGGGGGGAGGGACTTGGAGGAAAAGGCCTCAGGACGGGACAGAACAACATCAAGAGCAGGGACACCAAAACGAGAATCACACCAAAAGGAAAAGAAATGGACCCAACTACGCGGAGAAAACAGTGAAACGCCGAACCCACTGGACAAGAAGCGCAGAAACCTTAAGACGAAGATCAATGACAGAAAAACCCACCAGCAGATGTAGGCTGAACAACAACAGCACGAGAAACCAGATCGCGTTTGCCCTTCCAAAAAAACCCAAAAACCAATTTACAAAGCTCGGAAGAAACCCAAGGGGGGACATGAATTAGGGAGGCAATGTACCAAAACCCTAGAAAGGGCCAAGGCGTTGATGACGAGAGCTCTCCCGCCGTAGGACAGGGAGCGTTGCCTCCAAGAAGCCAGCACATTCTCCACGGCATCAATCCTAGGACGCCAGTTCACTTCCTCCAAATTCCCAGGCCCAATAAAGACGCCCAGCACTTTGATCTTGGCCGAGGTCCCAGTCCAGGGTGACAGGGGGGTCAGTCCTGCCAGACCACGAACCGAGCCACAATCCCTTGGATTTGGATCCCTGATTAAGCTTAGCACCAGAACCCCTTTCAAAAAGAGCATAAACTTCAAAAATAGCAGCAATGGCAATATCAGACGTGACAATGAGAGAGGTGTCATCGGCGTACTGCGAGATCGGAGACAGGGCCCGCGGGGGCCCGGGGACAGAAAGACCAATGATACGTGGATTGGCACGAATGTTAACAGCAAGCACTTCAGAAACTAGAACATACAATAATGGAGACAAAGGACAGCCCTGACGCACGCCACGAGACAAAGGAAAAAACCGAGACAGATAACCATTAACAACTACAGAGCTTTGGACAGCAGAATAGAACAGAACAACCCAACGGACAAAAGATGGGCCAAAACCCATCCTCGACAAAGTAGCACACATAAATGACCAATCCACTCTATCAAAGGCCTTTTCCTGGTCTAAGGAGAGAACGGCAACGGGATGTCAGATTCCGTGGCAAAGGCAACCACATCACGCAAAAGAGCAACATTCTCGCCAATAAACCTGCCAGGAACACCGCAGGTCTGATCCTCACTAACAAACCAGATGGATAACTTTGAGAAGGCGCCCAGCAATAAACACGAGAAGCAAGCTTATAGTCGACGTTGAGAAGGGAGATGGGGCGCCAGTTACGAGCGTCCAACCGATCTCCCTTCTTAAAGATTAAGGATATGAGACCCCGCCGTTGAGACAAAGACATAGAACCAGACAGATAACACGAATTCAAGACCTCCACTAAATCAGACCCAAGGACGTCCCAGAATTTCAAGTTAAAACTCCATGGGAGAGGCCATCGGACCCCGGGGCTTTACGACGAGCCATGCCAACAAGGGCACGATGACACTCCTCAAGAGTCAGAAAGCCCTCACAAAGATCAGCTTGGGCAGATGAAAGGACGAGGGACACATTACTGAGAAGAATATCTTGAGCGGCGGAATCCGTAGGACAGGCAGTAAAAAAAGAGAGGAGTAGAAAGTGGCGAACGAAGAACACAGATCAGAAGGTGTTGAAACAATGGACCCATCAGGGTTCCGAAGCGCAGAAACCCACCGGTCAGCAGACCGTTTCTTCTCTAAACGAAAAAAGTACGCCGATGAGACTTCGCCCTCCTCAACCCATCGGACACACGTGACCGTACTTGGGCACCTTGAGCAGCCCTGATGTCATAGGCGGAAAGCTGTTCAAGGGTGGATCGATAAACACCTAAAACAGACAGGCAACCAGCATCAAGCCGTGCCTTGAGGTGTGCCGCCAACTAGCCAACAAATCGCGTGACCAAGATTCTTTCTGCGACCGGCGCACACAGTAAGATACCGTAATGCCCTTCGATCTTTGCTTTACCGGAATCCCACCACTTGGAAAGAGAGGAAAAACAGAGCTTACAGTCCTTCCAATCGGCCCAAAAGTCAGAAATAAGGCGACAGACCAGTACTCCTCCTCCTCCAGGACTGAGGTATTAAGCTTCCAAAGCCCCGGACCAGGAGGAATAACGTCAGGAACAGTAAGAGAGCAGGACACAGCACAATGGTCTGAAAACGGACACGGAAGAATTTCACAAACAGAGACAGAGACGCAACCCAGACATAAGGGCACCCAATTAGATCTATACGGGAGGAGATAGAGCCATCCGCCTTAGTCCAGGTAAAGGCGGAGGAAGACGGATGGAGGTATCTCCAAATATCAATACAACAGACATCGTCAAAAAGACGACCAAGGGCAACAACACTCTCACGCGAGGTATCACCGACCACGGAGCCCACACGGTCAGCAGCGCGATCAAAGACGGTATTAAAATCGCCGGCGAGGAGGGTGGGAACTGAAGGGTCTAATCGGGAAGAGACCCCGTCCAGGAAGGCATCACGATCAGGGTTACGATTGGGAGCATAAATGCAAGCAACCCTGAACACAGCGCCACGCAAAGAAAACTCACATAACAAAAACCGACCACAACTATCAGAGGAAGAGATTTAACAAGGGACAACACTGGACGAAAACAAAAACATACAACCACAAGGACTTATTAGAGCCGGAGACACCACAACGGAAAGACCAGATGACTGGAAACCAGGACTGACACTCACTGAGGGAGATGCAGTGGGCCTCTTGGAGGCACACTACATCAGGAAACAACAGGCAAGGAATGAAGCCACTGTACAAACCCAGCTCGCTTAGACTGGTCTCGCAGACCGTTGACGTTAATTGAGACAACTGACAGAGCCATAATGGAGTACAGTAAAAGAGTAACTATGTACGTGCTTTGCGTTGGGGGAGGGAAAACGACACATCAGGCAAACCTTCGTGCTTCGCAGACTTGACAGTATCAGCTGAAGCACGAGTCTTCGATTTAGTAGAAGAGGGCGCAGCTCCGCTCTTCTTAGCCACCTTTGTAAGAGCCTTCCGGGAAGGAGTAACAGAAGAGCTATCAGAGGAGGTTCTCAACGGAATCACAACCGCGTTTACGAGGAGTGGATACCTCAACCATTTCCACCTCCAAAGGTTCAACAGATTGGGAGGATGGAGGAAACACCCGAAGAAACAAGACTGTCGGTACCACCACTAGCAAACAGTACCCCTTACGACGCACACCTGTATTCTCAGCCACTTTACATAAAGTGCCACCACTTGGTGGTTTTTAACATTTTGTAATTTTTTAACAGAATCTCAGTACTTTTGGCAGGATGCCCGTAAATGCTCACGGCGGACAAGGTGCTCCCAGTCTCATGGCCACGAGATATGGTGGTCCGATTACAATCCGTGCCAAGGAAGGAATGCCCAAAGCCAACCTGAAAGCGAGGCGCACACAACGATCGCTCTTGTACAGTGGGCAGCAGCACCAGCATTGCATGGCACTTGCGTTGACGGCAAGAGGACAAATGCACATTGTGCTTGCTCTGACCTCGTTTTCATTTTCCCTTATAACAAAGTTAATTTTCACGGCAAATTACTTGTCTACGACCATACCACAGGGAAAACACCGGTTCTCGTCCGATCACCGAAGTTAAGCCCTGTCGGGCGGGGTTAGTACTTGGATGGGAGACCGCCTGGGAATACCCCGTGTTGTAGGCTTCCCTTTTTCTTCTGTACACTTGATTATCTCAAAAAATCTCAGTTTCTTTCAATGAAAGAACATTCCAAACCAGGTTTTTTGAACACAACATGCCAACGATATGTCAAAGATGAGACATACGACAAAAACAAAATAGTTCACACGAGAAAGTGGAACTTGTATTCCCAAGGGAGCGCGTGCGCGCGAGATCTTATCAATCCAACGTTTATGACATGAAACGTATCTTTTCGTGTGAGCAAAGAACAGGATACGACAAGTAAAAAATGCATGCACTGTTATGCATTAGATGGAAGTTAACCTAGCCCGGATGATATGTATACAACGAAGGCTACAACACTACAACATTGATCTTGCGAAAACGTGACTTACGTGACGTAGCGCACTTCAAAGTCTTACTGTTCCCTGCTCAACACGGACAGTACGTATTCAAAGGGCCGATAAGACACTATCCTGACCATGAAAGATTTACTTTTTATGATAACAATCCAATTAACTGATAACATAGAGAAACCACAAAGTGTTGGCCACAGAAATGTAACGCCAACTGATCTGGCGGGTCCTCAGTTACTCAATGCAAAACGGGCTCTCCAGAACGCAACATAACACAACGCAAAAGAAATCTATCGCGATGGAGCAGTACAAACACACATCCACTTACGTTTTCGAAACGATGCACGAGGATAAGAGCTCGACCCGCTGGCATTTTCTTGTCTCACTCGTCTATCGATGGAAATCGATGCGGCTGAAATAAACACGTCGTCTCCCTCTCTGTACGGCCAAGAATGAGAGAAATGAAATCACAGTTTTTCAGTGCACCAAGTACGGAACATTCACCTACAATTTCAGCAGTGGACTTCACAAATACAACTCACCTTCCTTAGTCCTTACACCGCCACCGCATCTCCTTCCCTGCCCTGCCTGAAACGTTACCAACAAACCTTCCCATTAGCCAACTTTGCCACCGGGGTTTGGTGCGGGGACTAGCGCGAACGCAGGTCCCCACTACCAGAAATTATACGCTCGAGTTACCCACATTTGGGGTAATCGCAAGGGTCAACCCAATCGAAGTGCAATGAAAGAGCCTCACCTTGAGAGGACTGCCTCCCTGATCACAGTGCCTCCCGCGTCAGGTAAGTATGCCTTTTCAGCCTCTCCGGGACCGCAAAACGCAACTTGTCTGCGCATACCATGTGGTAATGGAGGTCACGTGCTCCTCGTCCTGTCGTGTCGTGCTGTCCACTCGCTGCTATGCTACCTAGAAAAGAGAAGAGAATGTGAAGGTTGGTTGCTTGGTCACTTTTTCTGCTTTCACTTGATTATTTCTTCCCCAGAGGGAAGTGGGCCACGCTCGGAGGTAGTGCTATACCGAGGCAACCCGTGGCCGGGACGAGGCAAGCCTCTTTTCCACGGCCCAGTTCCAAAAATCAGTTTAATATATGAGCTGCTCGATGAGCAGCGGTATCAGATATTAAGCTGATAAGAACAGATTACTACACTTGATCTTAGCCAAAAGGCCGAGAAGCGATGCCCGTAAATGGCTCACGGCGGACAAGGTGCTCCCAGTCTCATGGCCACGAGATATGGTGGTCCGTTACAATCCGTGCCAAGGAAGGAATGCCCAAAGCCAACCTGAAAGCGAGGCGCACACAACGATCGCTCTTGTACAGTGGGCAGCAGCACCAGCATTGCATGGCACTTGCGTGACGGCAAGAGGACAAATGCACATTGTGCTTGCTCTGACCTCGTTTTCATTTTCCCTTATAACAAAGTTTAATTTTCACGGCAAATTACTTGTCTACGACCATACCACAGGGAAAACACCGGTTCTCGTCCGATCACCGAAGTTAAGCCCTGTCGGGCGGGGTTTAGTACTTGGATGGGAGACCGCCTGGGAATACCCCGTGTTGTAGGCTTCCCTTTTTCTTCTGTACACTTGATTATCTCAAAAAATCTCAGTTTCTTTCAATGAAAGAAAGACACATTCCAAACCAGGTTTTTTGAACACAACATGCCAACGATATGTCAAAGATGAGACATACGACAAAAACAAAATAGTTCACACGAGAAAGTGGAACTTGTATTCCCAAGGGAGCGCGTGCGCGCGAGATCTTATCAATCCAACGTTTATGACATGAAACGTATCTTTTCGTGTGAGCAAAGAACAGGATACGACAAGTAAAAAATGCATGCACTGTTATGCATTAGATGGAAGTTAACCTAGCCCGGATGATATGTATACAACGAAGGCTACAACACTACAACATTGATCTTGCGAAAACGTGACTTACGTGACGTAGCGCACTTCAAAGTCTTACTGTTCCCTGCTCAACACGGACAGTACGTATTCAAAGGGCCGATAAAGACACTATCCTGAACCATGAAAGATTTACTTTTTATGATAACAATCCAATTAACTGATAACATAGAGAAACCACAAAGTGTTGGCACAGAAATGTAACGCCAACTGATCTGGCGGGTCCTCAGTTACTCAATGCAAACGGGGCTCTCCAGAACGCAACATAACACAACGCAAAAGAAATCTATCGCGATGGAGCAGTACAAACACACATCCACTTACGTTTTCGAAACGATGCACGAGGATAAGAGCTCGACCCGCTGGCATTTTCTTGTCTCACTCGTCTATCGATGGAAATCGATGCGGCTGAAATAAACACGTCGTCTCCCTCTCTGTACGGCCAAGAATGAGAGAAATGAAATCACAGTTTTTCAGTGCACCAAGTACGGACATTCACCTACAATTTCAGCAGTGGACTTCACAAATACAACTCACCTTCCTTAGTCCTTACACCGCCACCGCATCTCCTTCCCTGCCCTGCCTGAAACGTTACCAACAAACTTCCCATTAGCCAACTTTGCCACCGGGGTTTGGTGCGGGACTAAGCGCGAACGCAGGTCCCCACTACCAGAAATTATACGCTCGAGTTACCCACATTTGGGGTAATCGCAAGGGTCAACCCCAATCGAAGTGCAATGAAAGAGCCTCACCTTGAGAGGACTGCCTCCCTGATCACCAAGTGCCTCCCGCGTCAGGTAAGTTTTTTTTATGTTTAAGGCGAATGGCAGCCCCCCGGTAGGGTGAGTGCAATGGCTGCCAGACATTCAGACTCATCCATCAACAACAATGGTTCGCCTCAAACGGGGGTGCACCAGCACGTCAAACGTCACCGGGGAATCGAACCCCGCCCCTACAAACAAAAAAAAAAAACAAAACTAACGAAGAAAAGCATTCACGAGACGCCTCGTCCGACTTACACTCGAGAATGGCATTTCCACATCAAACAAACAAACAAGCAAACCAACAGGACGAAGGACTACAGGACAAAACAAAAACAACCGAACTGTGCAGCGGCGAATGGCAGACCTGACAAGGACGCCAGTCAGAAAGACTCATCCTAACAGGAGTAGGTACGCCGCGAGACAGCAACAGCTTGGGGCGACAATGGGACTAGAACTGGGACAGAGAAAAACGACCATTGCAAACAGAGCCGATAATGCCAGACGCACCCCACTGACGATGAAAATAACGTAGACGACGGGGGGACTTGAAACGCTTAAAAAGGAGAGGTAGATTGAACTTGACACGAGAGCGGACCTTTGCGATGACATCGAGAGCACCGGGCGGCACATTACGGAAACGAAAGTCATTCCGAGCGAGCCAGATAAAATACTTACAGACAACCTAGGATGTACACGAAAACACGAGGAACTCGACGGATCTCAGCCGGGTCAAAAACCAAACAGCACGTGACGGCAAACCAAAGAAGGGGACGAAGACGAAAAAACCAAACAATAGAGACTGTAACCATGAAAGAACACTATGAGCAAGAGGGCAGGAGAAAAACAAGTGAGAAGGACATTCAGAGGCAAGACGGCAAAAAGCAAGAAGGGTCGACCGAGTACCCAAAAACCGACAAGGCGATCGGCAGTGTACAACACGCCATGGCGACCTTTCAGTTGAGATCGATCACTGGGCGGTCAAGATTGAAGAAGAACAATTGGGACCAGGTCGAAGGCCAGTAGAGAGTATAGCCATACAAAGGAAAAAACTTGTCAACACAATGGGGAGTCGGACGATCCTCAGACAGCAAAAACAAATAAACAGAATTTGCAGAGATAGAGGAAACAGCAGCAAACATGATGAGGGGACAAAGACGCAATGACAAGGGAGGAACGACGCCGACGGGAAAAGGAACCACCAACCAAACGCCAAGCAGACAGAAGAGCAGAGTAAAACGGGGGGAGGGACTTGGAGGAAAAGGCCTCAGGACGGGACAGAACAACATCAAGAGCAGGGACACCAAAACGAGAATCACACCAAAAGGAAAAGAAATGGACCCAACTACGCGGAGAAAACAGTGAAACGCCGAACCCACTGGACAAGAAGCGCAGAAACCTTAAGACGAAGATCAATGACAGAAAAACCCACCAGCAGATGTAGGCTGAACAACAACAGCACGAGAAACCAGATCGCGTTTGCCCTTCCAAAAAAACCCAAAAACCAATTTACAAAGCTCGGAAGAAACCCAAGGGGGGACATGAATTAGGGAGGCAATGTACCAAAACCCTAGAAAGGGCCAAGGCGTTGATGACGAGAGCTCTCCCGCCGTAGGACAGGGAGCGTTGCCTCCAAGAAGCCAGCACATTCTCCACGGCATCAATCCTAGGACGCCAGTTCACTTCCTCCAAATTCCCAGGCCCAATAAAGACGCCCAGCACTTTGATCTTGGCCGAGGTCCCAGTCCAGGGTGACAGGGGGGTCAGTCCTGCCAGACCACGAACCGAGCCACAATCCCTTGGATTTGGATCCCTGATTAAGCTTAGCACCAGAACCCCTTTCAAAAAGAGCATAAACTTCAAAAATAGCAGCAATGGCAATATCAGACGTGACAATGAGAGAGGTGTCATCGGCGTACTGCGAGATCGGAGACAGGGCCCGCGGGGGCCCGGGGACAGAAAGACCAATGATACGTGGATTGGCACGAATGTTAACAGCAAGCACTTCAGAAACTAGAACATACAATAATGGAGACAAAGGACAGCCCTGACGCACGCCACGAGACAAAGGAAAAAACCGAGACAGATAACCATTAACAACTACAGAGCTTTGGACAGCAGAATAGAACAGAACAACCCAACGGACAAAAGATGGGCCAAAACCCATCCTCGACAAAGTAGCACACATAAATGACCAATCCACTCTATCAAAGGCCTTTTCCTGGTCTAAGGAGAGAACGGCAACGGGATGTCAGATTCCGTGGCAAAGGCAACCACATCACGCAAAAGAGCAACATTCTCGCCAATAAACCTGCCAGGAACACCGCAGGTCTGATCCTCACTAACAAACCAGATGGATAACTTTGAGAAGGCGCCCAGCAATAAACACGAGAAGCAAGCTTATAGTCGACGTTGAGAAGGGAGATGGGGCGCCAGTTACGAGCGTCCAACCGATCTCCCTTCTTAAAGATTAAGGATATGAGACCCCGCCGTTGAGACAAAGACATAGAACCAGACAGATAACACGAATTCAAGACCTCCACTAAATCAGACCCAAGGACGTCCCAGAATTTCAAGTTAAAACTCCATGGGAGAGGCCATCGGACCCCGGGGCTTTACGACGAGCCATGCCAACAAGGGCACGATGACACTCCTCAAGAGTCAGAAAGCCCTCACAAAGATCAGCTTGGGCAGATGAAAGGACGAGGGACACATTACTGAGAAGAATATCTTGAGCGGCGGAATCCGTAGGACAGGCAGTAAAAAAAGAGAGGAGTAGAAAGTGGCGAACGAAGAACACAGATCAGAAGGTGTTGAAACAATGGACCCATCAGGGTTCCGAAGCGCAGAAACCCACCGGTCAGCAGACCGTTTCTTCTCTAAACGAAAAAAGTACGCCGATGAGACTTCGCCCTCCTCAACCCATCGGACACACGTGACCGTACTTGGGCACCTTGAGCAGCCCTGATGTCATAGGCGGAAAGCTGTTCAAGGGTGGATCGATAAACACCTAAAACAGACAGGCAACCAGCATCAAGCCGTGCCTTGAGGTGTGCCGCCAACTAGCCAACAAATCGCGTGACCAAGATTCTTTCTGCGACCGGCGCACACAGTAAGATACCGTAATGCCCTTCGATCTTTGCTTTACCGGAATCCCACCACTTGGAAAGAGAGGAAAAACAGAGCTTACAGTCCTTCCAATCGGCCCAAAAGTCAGAAATAAGGCGACAGACCAGTACTCCTCCTCCTCCAGGACTGAGGTATTAAGCTTCCAAAGCCCCGGACCAGGAGGAATAACGTCAGGAACAGTAAGAGAGCAGGACACAGCACAATGGTCTGAAAACGGACACGGAAGAATTTCACAAACAGAGACAGAGACGCAACCCAGACATAAGGGCACCCAATTAGATCTATACGGGAGGAGATAGAGCCATCCGCCTTAGTCCAGGTAAAGGCGGAGGAAGACGGATGGAGGTATCTCCAAATATCAATACAACAGACATCGTCAAAAAGACGACCAAGGGCAACAACACTCTCACGCGAGGTATCACCGACCACGGAGCCCACACGGTCAGCAGCGCGATCAAAGACGGTATTAAAATCGCCGGCGAGGAGGGTGGGAACTGAAGGGTCTAATCGGGAAGAGACCCCGTCCAGGAAGGCATCACGATCAGGGTTACGATTGGGAGCATAAATGCAAGCAACCCTGAACACAGCGCCACGCAAAGAAAACTCACATAACAAAAACCGACCACAACTATCAGAGGAAGAGATTTAACAAGGGACAACACTGGACGAAAACAAAAACATACAACCACAAGGACTTATTAGAGCCGGAGACACCACAACGGAAAGACCAGATGACTGGAAACCAGGACTGACACTCACTGAGGGAGATGCAGTGGGCCTCTTGGAGGCACACTACATCAGGAAACAACAGGCAAGGAATGAAGCCACTGTACAAACCCAGCTCGCTTAGACTGGTCTCGCAGACCGTTGACGTTAATTGAGACAACTGACAGAGCCATAATGGAGTACAGTAAAAGAGTAACTATGTACGTGCTTTGCGTTGGGGGAGGGAAAACGACACATCAGGCAAACCTTCGTGCTTCGCAGACTTGACAGTATCAGCTGAAGCACGAGTCTTCGATTTAGTAGAAGAGGGCGCAGCTCCGCTCTTCTTAGCCACCTTTGTAAGAGCCTTCCGGGAAGGAGTAACAGAAGAGCTATCAGAGGAGGTTCTCAACGGAATCACAACCGCGTTTACGAGGAGTGGATACCTCAACCATTTCCACCTCCAAAGGTTCAACAGATTGGGAGGATGGAGGAAACACCCGAAGAAACAAGACTGTCGGTACCACCACTAGCAAACAGTACCCCTTACGACGCACACCTGTATTCTCAGCCACTTTACATAAAGTGCCACCACTTGGTGGTTTTTAACATTTTGTAATTTTTTAACAGAATCTCAGTACTTTTGGCAGATGCCCGTAAATGCTCACGGCGGACAAGGTGCTCCCAGTCTCATGGCCACGAGATATGGTGGTCCGATTACAATCCGTGCCAAGGAAGGAATGCCCAAAGCCAACCTGAAAGCGAGGCGCACACAACGATCGCTCTTGTACAGTGGGCAGCAGCACCAGCATTGCATGGCACTTGCGTTGACGGCAAGAGGACAAATGCACATTGTGCTTGCTCTGACCTCGTTTTCATTTTCCCTTATAACAAAGTTAATTTTCACGGCAAATTACTTGTCTACGACCATACCACAGGGAAAACACCGGTTCTCGTCCGATCACCGAAGTTAAGCCCTGTCGGGCGGGGTTAGTACTTGGATGGGAGACCGCCTGGGAATACCCCGTGTTGTAGGCTTCCCTTTTTCCTTCTGTACACTTGATTATCTCAAAAAATCTCAGTTTCTTTCAATGAAAGAACATTCCAAACCAGGTTTTTTGAACACAACATGCCAACGATATGTCAAAGATGAGACATACGACAAAAACAAAATAGTTCACACGAGAAAGTGGAACTTGTATTCCCAAGGGAGCGCGTGCGCGCGAGATCTTATCAATCCAACGTTTATGACATGAAACGTATCTTTTCGTGTGAGCAAAGAACAGGATACGACAAGTAAAAAATGCATGCACTGTTATGCATTAGATGGAAGTTAACCTAGCCCGGATGATATGTATACAACGAAGGCTACAACACTACAACATTGATCTTGCGAAAACGTGACTTACGTGACGTAGCGCACTTCAAAGTCTTACTGTTCCCTGCTCAACACGGACAGTACGTATTCAAAGGGCCGATAAGACACTATCCTGACCATGAAAGATTTACTTTTTATGATAACAATCCAATTAACTGATAACATAGAGAAACCACAAAGTGTTGGCCACAGAAATGTAACGCCAACTGATCTGGCGGGTCCTCAGTTACTCAATGCAAAACGGGCTCTCCAGAACGCAACATAACACAACGCAAAATAAATCTATCGCGATGGAGCAGTACAAACACACATCCACTTACGTTTTCGAAACGATGCACGAGGATAAGAGCTCGACCCGCTGGCATTTTCTTGTCTCACTCGTCTATCGATGGAAATCGATGCGGCTGAAATAAACACGTCGTCTCCCTCTCTGTACGGCCAAGAATGAGAGAAATGAAATCACAGTTTTTCAGTGCACCAAGTACGGAACATTCACCTACAATTTCAGCAGTGGACTTCACAAATACAACTCACCTTCCTTAGTCCTTACACCGCCACCGCATCTCCTTCCCTGCCCTGCCTGAAACGTTACCAACAAACCTTCCCATTAGCCAACTTTGCCACCGGGGTTTGGTGCGGGGACTAGCGCGAACGCAGGTCCCCACTACCAGAAATTATACGCTCGAGTTACCCACATTTGGGGTAATCGCAAGGGTCAACCCAATCGAAGTGCAATGAAAGAGCCTCACCTTGAGAGGACTGCCTCCCTGATCACAGTGCCTCCCGCGTCAGGTAAGTATGCCTTTTCAGCCTCTCCGGGACCGCAAAACGCAACTTGTCTGCGCATACCATGTGGTAATGGAGGTCACGTGCTCCTCGTCCTGTCGTGTCGTGCTGTCCACTCGCTGCTATGCTACCTAGAAAAGAGAAGAGAATGTGAAGGTTGGTTGCTTGGTCACTTTTTCTGCTTTCACTTGATTATTTCTTCCCCAGAGGGAAGTGGGCCACGCTCGGAGGTAGTGCTATACCGAGGCAACCCGTGGCCGGGACGAGGCAAGCCTCTTTTCCACGGCCCAGTTCCAAAAATCAGTTTAATATATGAGCTGCTCGATGAGCAGCGGTATCAGATATTAAGCTGATAAGAACAGATTACTACACTTGATCTTAGCCAAAAGGCCGAGAAGCGATGCCCGTAAATGGCTCACGGCGGACAAGGTGCTCCCAGTCTCATGGCCACGAGATATGGTGGTCCGTTACAATCCGTGCCAAGGAAGGAATGCCCAAAGCCAACCTGAAAGCGAGGCGCACACAACGATCGCTCTTGTACAGTGGGCAGCAGCACCAGCATTGCATGGCACTTGCGTGACGGCAAGAGGACAAATGCACATTGTGCTTGCTCTGACCTCGTTTTCATTTTCCCTTATAACAAAGTTTAATTTTCACGGCAAATTACTTGTCTACGACCATACCACAGGGAAAACACCGGTTCTCGTCCGATCACCGAAGTTAAGCCCTGTCGGGCGGGGTTTAGTACTTGGATGGGAGACCGCCTGGGAATACCCCGTGTTGTAGGCTTCCCTTTTTCTTCTGTACACTTGATTATCTCAAAAAATCTCAGTTTCTTTCAATGAAAGAAAGACACATTCCAAACCAGGTTTTTTGAACACAACATGCCAACGATATGTCAAAGATGAGACATACGACAAAAACAAAATAGTTCACACGAGAAAGTGGAACTTGTATTCCCAAGGGAGCGCGTGCGCGCGAGATCTTATCAATCCAACGTTTATGACATGAAACGTATCTTTTCGTGTGAGCAAAGAACAGGATACGACAAGTAAAAAATGCATGCACTGTTATGCATTAGATGGAAGTTAACCTAGCCCGGATGATATGTATACAACGAAGGCTACAACACTACAACATTGATCTTGCGAAAACGTGACTTACGTGACGTAGCGCACTTCAAAGTCTTACTGTTCCCTGCTCAACACGGACAGTACGTATTCAAAGGGCCGATAAAGACACTATCCTGAACCATGAAAGATTTACTTTTTATGATAACAATCCAATTAACTGATAACATAGAGAAACCACAAAGTGTTGGCACAGAAATGTAACGCCAACTGATCTGGCGGGTCCTCAGTTACTCAATGCAAACGGGGCTCTCCAGAACGCAACATAACACAACGCAAAAGAAATCTATCGCGATGGAGCAGTACAAACACACATCCACTTACGTTTTCGAAACGATGCACGAGGATAAGAGCTCGACCCGCTGGCATTTTCTTGTCTCACTCGTCTATCGATGGAAATCGATGCGGCTGAAATAAACACGTCGTCTCCCTCTCTGTACGGCCAAGAATGAGAGAAATGAAATCACAGTTTTTCAGTGCACCAAGTACGGACATTCACCTACAATTTCAGCAGTGGACTTCACAAATACAACTCACCTTCCTTAGTCCTTACACCGCCACCGCATCTCCTTCCCTGCCCTGCCTGAAACGTTACCAACAAACTTCCCATTAGCCAACTTTGCCACCGGGGTTTGGTGCGGGACTAAGCGCGAACGCAGGTCCCCACTACCAGAAATTATACGCTCGAGTTACCCACATTTGGGGTAATCGCAAGGGTCAACCCCAATCGAAGTGCAATGAAAGAGCCTCACCTTGAGAGGACTGCCTCCCTGATCACCAAGTGCCTCCCGCGTCAGGTAAGTTTTTTTTATGTTTAAGGCGAATGGCAGCCCCCCGGTAGGGTGAGTGCAATGGCTGCCAGACATTCAGACTCATCCATCAACAACAATGGTTCGCCTCAAACGGGGGTGCACCAGCACGTCAAACGTCACCGGGGAATCGAACCCCGCCCCTACAAACAAAAAAAAAAAACAAAACTAACGAAGAAAAGCATTCACGAGACGCCTCGTCCGACTTACACTCGAGAATGGCATTTCCACATCAAACAAACAAACAAGCAAACCAACAGGACGAAGGACTACAGGACAAAACAAAAACAACCGAACTGTGCAGCGGCGAATGGCAGACCTGACAAGGACGCCAGTCAGAAAGACTCATCCTAACAGGAGTAGGTACGCCGCGAGACAGCAACAGCTTGGGGCGACAATGGGACTAGAACTGGGACAGAGAAAAACGACCATTGCAAACAGAGCCGATAATGCCAGACGCACCCCACTGACGATGAAAATAACGTAGACGACGGGGGGACTTGAAACGCTTAAAAAGGAGAGGTAGATTGAACTTGACACGAGAGCGGACCTTTGCGATGACATCGAGAGCACCGGGCGGCACATTACGGAAACGAAAGTCATTCCGAGCGAGCCAGATAAAATACTTACAGACAACCTAGGATGTACACGAAAACACGAGGAACTCGACGGATCTCAGCCGGGTCAAAAACCAAACAGCACGTGACGGCAAACCAAAGAAGGGGACGAAGACGAAAAAACCAAACAATAGAGACTGTAACCATGAAAGAACACTATGAGCAAGAGGGCAGGAGAAAAACAAGTGAGAAGGACATTCAGAGGCAAGACGGCAAAAAGCAAGAAGGGTCGACCGAGTACCCAAAAACCGACAAGGCGATCGGCAGTGTACAACACGCCATGGCGACCTTTCAGTTGAGATCGATCACTGGGCGGTCAAGATTGAAGAAGAACAATTGGGACCAGGTCGAAGGCCAGTAGAGAGTATAGCCATACAAAGGAAAAAACTTGTCAACACAATGGGGAGTCGGACGATCCTCAGACAGCAAAAACAAATAAACAGAATTTGCAGAGATAGAGGAAACAGCAGCAAACATGATGAGGGGACAAAGACGCAATGACAAGGGAGGAACGACGCCGACGGGAAAAGGAACCACCAACCAAACGCCAAGCAGACAGAAGAGCAGAGTAAAACGGGGGGAGGGACTTGGAGGAAAAGGCCTCAGGACGGGACAGAACAACATCAAGAGCAGGGACACCAAAACGAGAATCACACCAAAAGGAAAAGAAATGGACCCAACTACGCGGAGAAAACAGTGAAACGCCGAACCCACTGGACAAGAAGCGCAGAAACCTTAAGACGAAGATCAATGACAGAAAAACCCACCAGCAGATGTAGGCTGAACAACAACAGCACGAGAAACCAGATCGCGTTTGCCCTTCCAAAAAAACCCAAAAACCAATTTACAAAGCTCGGAAGAAACCCAAGGGGGGACATGAATTAGGGAGGCAATGTACCAAAACCCTAGAAAGGGCCAAGGCGTTGATGACGAGAGCTCTCCCGCCGTAGGACAGGGAGCGTTGCCTCCAAGAAGCCAGCACATTCTCCACGGCATCAATCCTAGGACGCCAGTTCACTTCCTCCAAATTCCCAGGCCCAATAAAGACGCCCAGCACTTTGATCTTGGCCGAGGTCCCAGTCCAGGGTGACAGGGGGGTCAGTCCTGCCAGACCACGAACCGAGCCACAATCCCTTGGATTTGGATCCCTGATTAAGCTTAGCACCAGAACCCCTTTCAAAAAGAGCATAAACTTCAAAAATAGCAGCAATGGCAATATCAGACGTGACAATGAGAGAGGTGTCATCGGCGTACTGCGAGATCGGAGACAGGGCCCGCGGGGGCCCGGGGACAGAAAGACCAATGATACGTGGATTGGCACGAATGTTAACAGCAAGCACTTCAGAAACTAGAACATACAATAATGGAGACAAAGGACAGCCCTGACGCACGCCACGAGACAAAGGAAAAAACCGAGACAGATAACCATTAACAACTACAGAGCTTTGGACAGCAGAATAGAACAGAACAACCCAACGGACAAAAGATGGGCCAAAACCCATCCTCGACAAAGTAGCACACATAAATGACCAATCCACTCTATCAAAGGCCTTTTCCTGGTCTAAGGAGAGAACGGCAACGGGATGTCAGATTCCGTGGCAAAGGCAACCACATCACGCAAAAGAGCAACATTCTCGCCAATAAACCTGCCAGGAACACCGCAGGTCTGATCCTCACTAACAAACCAGATGGATAACTTTGAGAAGGCGCCCAGCAATAAACACGAGAAGCAAGCTTATAGTCGACGTTGAGAAGGGAGATGGGGCGCCAGTTACGAGCGTCCAACCGATCTCCCTTCTTAAAGATTAAGGATATGAGACCCCGCCGTTGAGACAAAGACATAGAACCAGACAGATAACACGAATTCAAGACCTCCACTAAATCAGACCCAAGGACGTCCCAGAATTTCAAGTTAAAACTCCATGGGAGAGGCCATCGGACCCCGGGGCTTTACGACGAGCCATGCCAACAAGGGCACGATGACACTCCTCAAGAGTCAGAAAGCCCTCACAAAGATCAGCTTGGGCAGATGAAAGGACGAGGGACACATTACTGAGAAGAATATCTTGAGCGGCGGAATCCGTAGGACAGGCAGTAAAAAAAGAGAGGAGTAGAAAGTGGCGAACGAAGAACACAGATCAGAAGGTGTTGAAACAATGGACCCATCAGGGTTCCGAAGCGCAGAAACCCACCGGTCAGCAGACCGTTTCTTCTCTAAACGAAAAAAGTACGCCGATGAGACTTCGCCCTCCTCAACCCATCGGACACACGTGACCGTACTTGGGCACCTTGAGCAGCCCTGATGTCATAGGCGGAAAGCTGTTCAAGGGTGGATCGATAAACACCTAAAACAGACAGGCAACCAGCATCAAGCCGTGCCTTGAGGTGTGCCGCCAACTAGCCAACAAATCGCGTGACCAAGATTCTTTCTGCGACCGGCGCACACAGTAAGATACCGTAATGCCCTTCGATCTTTGCTTTACCGGAATCCCACCACTTGGAAAGAGAGGAAAAACAGAGCTTACAGTCCTTCCAATCGGCCCAAAAGTCAGAAATAAGGCGACAGACCAGTACTCCTCCTCCTCCAGGACTGAGGTATTAAGCTTCCAAAGCCCCGGACCAGGAGGAATAACGTCAGGAACAGTAAGAGAGCAGGACACAGCACAATGGTCTGAAAACGGACACGGAAGAATTTCACAAACAGAGACAGAGACGCAACCCAGACATAAGGGCACCCAATTAGATCTATACGGGAGGAGATAGAGCCATCCGCCTTAGTCCAGGTAAAGGCGGAGGAAGACGGATGGAGGTATCTCCAAATATCAATACAACAGACATCGTCAAAAAGACGACCAAGGGCAACAACACTCTCACGCGAGGTATCACCGACCACGGAGCCCACACGGTCAGCAGCGCGATCAAAGACGGTATTAAAATCGCCGGCGAGGAGGGTGGGAACTGAAGGGTCTAATCGGGAAGAGACCCCGTCCAGGAAGGCATCACGATCAGGGTTACGATTGGGAGCATAAATGCAAGCAACCCTGAACACAGCGCCACGCAAAGAAAACTCACATAACAAAAACCGACCACAACTATCAGAGGAAGAGATTTAACAAGGGACAACACTGGACGAAAACAAAAACATACAACCACAAGGACTTATTAGAGCCGGAGACACCACAACGGAAAGACCAGATGACTGGAAACCAGGACTGACACTCACTGAGGGAGATGCAGTGGGCCTCTTGGAGGCACACTACATCAGGAAACAACAGGCAAGGAATGAAGCCACTGTACAAACCCAGCTCGCTTAGACTGGTCTCGCAGACCGTTGACGTTAATTGAGACAACTGACAGAGCCATAATGGAGTACAGTAAAAGAGTAACTATGTACGTGCTTTGCGTTGGGGGAGGGAAAACGACACATCAGGCAAACCTTCGTGCTTCGCAGACTTGACAGTATCAGCTGAAGCACGAGTCTTCGATTTAGTAGAAGAGGGCGCAGCTCCGCTCTTCTTAGCCACCTTTGTAAGAGCCTTCCGGGAAGGAGTAACAGAAGAGCTATCAGAGGAGGTTCTCAACGGAATCACAACCGCGTTTACGAGGAGTGGATACCTCAACCATTTCCACCTCCAAAGGTTCAACAGATTGGGAGGATGGAGGAAACACCCGAAGAAACAAGACTGTCGGTACCACCACTAGCAAACAGTACCCCTTACGACGCACACCTGTATTCTCAGCCACTTTACATAAAGTGCCACCACTTGGTGGTTTTTAACATTTTGTAATTTTTTAACAGAATCTCAGTACTTTTGGCAGATGCCCGTAAATGCTCACGGCGGACAAGGTGCTCCCAGTCTCATGGCCACGAGATATGGTGGTCCGATTACAATCCGTGCCAAGGAAGGAATGCCCAAAGCCAACCTGAAAGCGAGGCGCACACAACGATCGCTCTTGTACAGTGGGCAGCAGCACCAGCATTGCATGGCACTTGCGTTGACGGCAAGAGGACAAATGCACATTGTGCTTGCTCTGACCTCGTTTTCATTTTCCCTTATAACAAAGTTAATTTTCACGGCAAATTACTTGTCTACGACCATACCACAGGGAAAACACCGGTTCTCGTCCGATCACCGAAGTTAAGCCCTGTCGGGCGGGGTTAGTACTTGGATGGGAGACCGCCTGGGAATACCCCGTGTTGTAGGCTTCCCTTTTTCCTTCTGTACACTTGATTATCTCAAAAAATCTCAGTTTCTTTCAATGAAAGAACATTCCAAACCAGGTTTTTTGAACACAACATGCCAACGATATGTCAAAGATGAGACATACGACAAAAACAAAATAGTTCACACGAGAAAGTGGAACTTGTATTCCCAAGGGAGCGCGTGCGCGCGAGATCTTATCAATCCAACGTTTATGACATGAAACGTATCTTTTCGTGTGAGCAAAGAACAGGATACGACAAGTAAAAAATGCATGCACTGTTATGCATTAGATGGAAGTTAACCTAGCCCGGATGATATGTATACAACGAAGGCTACAACACTACAACATTGATCTTGCGAAAACGTGACTTACGTGACGTAGCGCACTTCAAAGTCTTACTGTTCCCTGCTCAACACGGACAGTACGTATTCAAAGGGCCGATAAGACACTATCCTGACCATGAAAGATTTACTTTTTATGATAACAATCCAATTAACTGATAACATAGAGAAACCACAAAGTGTTGGCCACAGAAATGTAACGCCAACTGATCTGGCGGGTCCTCAGTTACTCAATGCAAAACGGGCTCTCCAGAACGCAACATAACACAACGCAAAATAAATCTATCGCGATGGAGCAGTACAAACACACATCCACTTACGTTTTCGAAACGATGCACGAGGATAAGAGCTCGACCCGCTGGCATTTTCTTGTCTCACTCGTCTATCGATGGAAATCGATGCGGCTGAAATAAACACGTCGTCTCCCTCTCTGTACGGCCAAGAATGAGAGAAATGAAATCACAGTTTTTCAGTGCACCAAGTACGGAACATTCACCTACAATTTCAGCAGTGGACTTCACAAATACAACTCACCTTCCTTAGTCCTTACACCGCCACCGCATCTCCTTCCCTGCCCTGCCTGAAACGTTACCAACAAACCTTCCCATTAGCCAACTTTGCCACCGGGGTTTGGTGCGGGGACTAGCGCGAACGCAGGTCCCCACTACCAGAAATTATACGCTCGAGTTACCCACATTTGGGGTAATCGCAAGGGTCAACCCAATCGAAGTGCAATGAAAGAGCCTCACCTTGAGAGGACTGCCTCCCTGATCACAGTGCCTCCCGCGTCAGGTAAGTATGCCTTTTCAGCCTCTCCGGGACCGCAAAACGCAACTTGTCTGCGCATACCATGTGGTAATGGAGGTCACGTGCTCCTCGTCCTGTCGTGTCGTGCTGTCCACTCGCTGCTATGCTACCTAGAAAAGAGAAGAGAATGTGAAGGTTGGTTGCTTGGTCACTTTTTCTGCTTTCACTTGATTATTTCTTCCCCAGAGGGAAGTGGGCCACGCTCGGAGGTAGTGCTATACCGAGGCAACCCGTGGCCGGGACGAGGCAAGCCTCTTTTCCACGGCCCAGTTCCAAAAATCAGTTTAATATATGAGCTGCTCGATGAGCAGCGGTATCAGATATTAAGCTGATAAGAACAGATTACTACACTTGATCTTAGCCAAAAGGCCGAGAAGCGATGCCCGTAAATGGCTCACGGCGGACAAGGTGCTCCCAGTCTCATGGCCACGAGATATGGTGGTCCGTTACAATCCGTGCCAAGGAAGGAATGCCCAAAGCCAACCTGAAAGCGAGGCGCACACAACGATCGCTCTTGTACAGTGGGCAGCAGCACCAGCATTGCATGGCACTTGCGTGACGGCAAGAGGACAAATGCACATTGTGCTTGCTCTGACCTCGTTTTCATTTTCCCTTATAACAAAGTTTAATTTTCACGGCAAATTACTTGTCTACGACCATACCACAGGGAAAACACCGGTTCTCGTCCGATCACCGAAGTTAAGCCCTGTCGGGCGGGGTTTAGTACTTGGATGGGAGACCGCCTGGGAATACCCCGTGTTGTAGGCTTCCCTTTTTCTTCTGTACACTTGATTATCTCAAAAAATCTCAGTTTCTTTCAATGAAAGAAAGACACATTCCAAACCAGGTTTTTTGAACACAACATGCCAACGATATGTCAAAGATGAGACATACGACAAAAACAAAATAGTTCACACGAGAAAGTGGAACTTGTATTCCCAAGGGAGCGCGTGCGCGCGAGATCTTATCAATCCAACGTTTATGACATGAAACGTATCTTTTCGTGTGAGCAAAGAACAGGATACGACAAGTAAAAAATGCATGCACTGTTATGCATTAGATGGAAGTTAACCTAGCCCGGATGATATGTATACAACGAAGGCTACAACACTACAACATTGATCTTGCGAAAACGTGACTTACGTGACGTAGCGCACTTCAAAGTCTTACTGTTCCCTGCTCAACACGGACAGTACGTATTCAAAGGGCCGATAAAGACACTATCCTGAACCATGAAAGATTTACTTTTTATGATAACAATCCAATTAACTGATAACATAGAGAAACCACAAAGTGTTGGCACAGAAATGTAACGCCAACTGATCTGGCGGGTCCTCAGTTACTCAATGCAAACGGGGCTCTCCAGAACGCAACATAACACAACGCAAAAGAAATCTATCGCGATGGAGCAGTACAAACACACATCCACTTACGTTTTCGAAACGATGCACGAGGATAAGAGCTCGACCCGCTGGCATTTTCTTGTCTCACTCGTCTATCGATGGAAATCGATGCGGCTGAAATAAACACGTCGTCTCCCTCTCTGTACGGCCAAGAATGAGAGAAATGAAATCACAGTTTTTCAGTGCACCAAGTACGGACATTCACCTACAATTTCAGCAGTGGACTTCACAAATACAACTCACCTTCCTTAGTCCTTACACCGCCACCGCATCTCCTTCCCTGCCCTGCCTGAAACGTTACCAACAAACTTCCCATTAGCCAACTTTGCCACCGGGGTTTGGTGCGGGACTAAGCGCGAACGCAGGTCCCCACTACCAGAAATTATACGCTCGAGTTACCCACATTTGGGGTAATCGCAAGGGTCAACCCCAATCGAAGTGCAATGAAAGAGCCTCACCTTGAGAGGACTGCCTCCCTGATCACCAAGTGCCTCCCGCGTCAGGTAAGTTTTTTTTATGTTTAAGGCGAATGGCAGCCCCCCGGTAGGGTGAGTGCAATGGCTGCCAGACATTCAGACTCATCCATCAACAACAATGGTTCGCCTCAAACGGGGGTGCACCAGCACGTCAAACGTCACCGGGGAATCGAACCCCGCCCCTACAAACAAAAAAAAAAAACAAAACTAACGAAGAAAAGCATTCACGAGACGCCTCGTCCGACTTACACTCGAGAATGGCATTTCCACATCAAACAAACAAACAAGCAAACCAACAGGACGAAGGACTACAGGACAAAACAAAAACAACCGAACTGTGCAGCGGCGAATGGCAGACCTGACAAGGACGCCAGTCAGAAAGACTCATCCTAACAGGAGTAGGTACGCCGCGAGACAGCAACAGCTTGGGGCGACAATGGGACTAGAACTGGGACAGAGAAAAACGACCATTGCAAACAGAGCCGATAATGCCAGACGCACCCCACTGACGATGAAAATAACGTAGACGACGGGGGGACTTGAAACGCTTAAAAAGGAGAGGTAGATTGAACTTGACACGAGAGCGGACCTTTGCGATGACATCGAGAGCACCGGGCGGCACATTACGGAAACGAAAGTCATTCCGAGCGAGCCAGATAAAATACTTACAGACAACCTAGGATGTACACGAAAACACGAGGAACTCGACGGATCTCAGCCGGGTCAAAAACCAAACAGCACGTGACGGCAAACCAAAGAAGGGGACGAAGACGAAAAAACCAAACAATAGAGACTGTAACCATGAAAGAACACTATGAGCAAGAGGGCAGGAGAAAAACAAGTGAGAAGGACATTCAGAGGCAAGACGGCAAAAAGCAAGAAGGGTCGACCGAGTACCCAAAAACCGACAAGGCGATCGGCAGTGTACAACACGCCATGGCGACCTTTCAGTTGAGATCGATCACTGGGCGGTCAAGATTGAAGAAGAACAATTGGGACCAGGTCGAAGGCCAGTAGAGAGTATAGCCATACAAAGGAAAAAACTTGTCAACACAATGGGGAGTCGGACGATCCTCAGACAGCAAAAACAAATAAACAGAATTTGCAGAGATAGAGGAAACAGCAGCAAACATGATGAGGGGACAAAGACGCAATGACAAGGGAGGAACGACGCCGACGGGAAAAGGAACCACCAACCAAACGCCAAGCAGACAGAAGAGCAGAGTAAAACGGGGGGAGGGACTTGGAGGAAAAGGCCTCAGGACGGGACAGAACAACATCAAGAGCAGGGACACCAAAACGAGAATCACACCAAAAGGAAAAGAAATGGACCCAACTACGCGGAGAAAACAGTGAAACGCCGAACCCACTGGACAAGAAGCGCAGAAACCTTAAGACGAAGATCAATGACAGAAAAACCCACCAGCAGATGTAGGCTGAACAACAACAGCACGAGAAACCAGATCGCGTTTGCCCTTCCAAAAAAACCCAAAAACCAATTTACAAAGCTCGGAAGAAACCCAAGGGGGGACATGAATTAGGGAGGCAATGTACCAAAACCCTAGAAAGGGCCAAGGCGTTGATGACGAGAGCTCTCCCGCCGTAGGACAGGGAGCGTTGCCTCCAAGAAGCCAGCACATTCTCCACGGCATCAATCCTAGGACGCCAGTTCACTTCCTCCAAATTCCCAGGCCCAATAAAGACGCCCAGCACTTTGATCTTGGCCGAGGTCCCAGTCCAGGGTGACAGGGGGGTCAGTCCTGCCAGACCACGAACCGAGCCACAATCCCTTGGATTTGGATCCCTGATTAAGCTTAGCACCAGAACCCCTTTCAAAAAGAGCATAAACTTCAAAAATAGCAGCAATGGCAATATCAGACGTGACAATGAGAGAGGTGTCATCGGCGTACTGCGAGATCGGAGACAGGGCCCGCGGGGGCCCGGGGACAGAAAGACCAATGATACGTGGATTGGCACGAATGTTAACAGCAAGCACTTCAGAAACTAGAACATACAATAATGGAGACAAAGGACAGCCCTGACGCACGCCACGAGACAAAGGAAAAAACCGAGACAGATAACCATTAACAACTACAGAGCTTTGGACAGCAGAATAGAACAGAACAACCCAACGGACAAAAGATGGGCCAAAACCCATCCTCGACAAAGTAGCACACATAAATGACCAATCCACTCTATCAAAGGCCTTTTCCTGGTCTAAGGAGAGAACGGCAACGGGATGTCAGATTCCGTGGCAAAGGCAACCACATCACGCAAAAGAGCAACATTCTCGCCAATAAACCTGCCAGGAACACCGCAGGTCTGATCCTCACTAACAAACCAGATGGATAACTTTGAGAAGGCGCCCAGCAATAAACACGAGAAGCAAGCTTATAGTCGACGTTGAGAAGGGAGATGGGGCGCCAGTTACGAGCGTCCAACCGATCTCCCTTCTTAAAGATTAAGGATATGAGACCCCGCCGTTGAGACAAAGACATAGAACCAGACAGATAACACGAATTCAAGACCTCCACTAAATCAGACCCAAGGACGTCCCAGAATTTCAAGTTAAAACTCCATGGGAGAGGCCATCGGACCCCGGGGCTTTACGACGAGCCATGCCAACAAGGGCACGATGACACTCCTCAAGAGTCAGAAAGCCCTCACAAAGATCAGCTTGGGCAGATGAAAGGACGAGGGACACATTACTGAGAAGAATATCTTGAGCGGCGGAATCCGTAGGACAGGCAGTAAAAAAAGAGAGGAGTAGAAAGTGGCGAACGAAGAACACAGATCAGAAGGTGTTGAAACAATGGACCCATCAGGGTTCCGAAGCGCAGAAACCCACCGGTCAGCAGACCGTTTCTTCTCTAAACGAAAAAAGTACGCCGATGAGACTTCGCCCTCCTCAACCCATCGGACACACGTGACCGTACTTGGGCACCTTGAGCAGCCCTGATGTCATAGGCGGAAAGCTGTTCAAGGGTGGATCGATAAACACCTAAAACAGACAGGCAACCAGCATCAAGCCGTGCCTTGAGGTGTGCCGCCAACTAGCCAACAAATCGCGTGACCAAGATTCTTTCTGCGACCGGCGCACACAGTAAGATACCGTAATGCCCTTCGATCTTTGCTTTACCGGAATCCCACCACTTGGAAAGAGAGGAAAAACAGAGCTTACAGTCCTTCCAATCGGCCCAAAAGTCAGAAATAAGGCGACAGACCAGTACTCCTCCTCCTCCAGGACTGAGGTATTAAGCTTCCAAAGCCCCGGACCAGGAGGAATAACGTCAGGAACAGTAAGAGAGCAGGACACAGCACAATGGTCTGAAAACGGACACGGAAGAATTTCACAAACAGAGACAGAGACGCAACCCAGACATAAGGGCACCCAATTAGATCTATACGGGAGGAGATAGAGCCATCCGCCTTAGTCCAGGTAAAGGCGGAGGAAGACGGATGGAGGTATCTCCAAATATCAATACAACAGACATCGTCAAAAAGACGACCAAGGGCAACAACACTCTCACGCGAGGTATCACCGACCACGGAGCCCACACGGTCAGCAGCGCGATCAAAGACGGTATTAAAATCGCCGGCGAGGAGGGTGGGAACTGAAGGGTCTAATCGGGAAGAGACCCCGTCCAGGAAGGCATCACGATCAGGGTTACGATTGGGAGCATAAATGCAAGCAACCCTGAACACAGCGCCACGCAAAGAAAACTCACATAACAAAAACCGACCACAACTATCAGAGGAAGAGATTTAACAAGGGACAACACTGGACGAAAACAAAAACATACAACCACAAGGACTTATTAGAGCCGGAGACACCACAACGGAAAGACCAGATGACTGGAAACCAGGACTGACACTCACTGAGGGAGATGCAGTGGGCCTCTTGGAGGCACACTACATCAGGAAACAACAGGCAAGGAATGAAGCCACTGTACAAACCCAGCTCGCTTAGACTGGTCTCGCAGACCGTTGACGTTAATTGAGACAACTGACAGAGCCATAATGGAGTACAGTAAAAGAGTAACTATGTACGTGCTTTGCGTTGGGGGAGGGAAAACGACACATCAGGCAAACCTTCGTGCTTCGCAGACTTGACAGTATCAGCTGAAGCACGAGTCTTCGATTTAGTAGAAGAGGGCGCAGCTCCGCTCTTCTTAGCCACCTTTGTAAGAGCCTTCCGGGAAGGAGTAACAGAAGAGCTATCAGAGGAGGTTCTCAACGGAATCACAACCGCGTTTACGAGGAGTGGATACCTCAACCATTTCCACCTCCAAAGGTTCAACAGATTGGGAGGATGGAGGAAACACCCGAAGAAACAAGACTGTCGGTACCACCACTAGCAAACAGTACCCCTTACGACGCACACCTGTATTCTCAGCCACTTTACATAAAGTGCCACCACTTGGTGGTTTTTAACATTTTGTAATTTTTTAACAGAATCTCAGTACTTTTGGCAGATGCCCGTAAATGCTCACGGCGGACAAGGTGCTCCCAGTCTCATGGCCACGAGATATGGTGGTCCGATTACAATCCGTGCCAAGGAAGGAATGCCCAAAGCCAACCTGAAAGCGAGGCGCACACAACGATCGCTCTTGTACAGTGGGCAGCAGCACCAGCATTGCATGGCACTTGCGTTGACGGCAAGAGGACAAATGCACATTGTGCTTGCTCTGACCTCGTTTTCATTTTCCCTTATAACAAAGTTAATTTTCACGGCAAATTACTTGTCTACGACCATACCACAGGGAAAACACCGGTTCTCGTCCGATCACCGAAGTTAAGCCCTGTCGGGCGGGGTTAGTACTTGGATGGGAGACCGCCTGGGAATACCCCGTGTTGTAGGCTTCCCTTTTTCCTTCTGTACACTTGATTATCTCAAAAAATCTCAGTTTCTTTCAATGAAAGAACATTCCAAACCAGGTTTTTTGAACACAACATGCCAACGATATGTCAAAGATGAGACATACGACAAAAACAAAATAGTTCACACGAGAAAGTGGAACTTGTATTCCCAAGGGAGCGCGTGCGCGCGAGACCTTATCAATCCAACGTTTATGACATGAAACGTATCTTTTCGTGTGAGCAAAGAACAGGATACGACAAGTAAAAAATGCATGCACTGTTATGCATTAGATGGAAGTTAACCTAGCCCGGATGATATGTATACAACGAAGGCTACAACACTACAACATTGATCTTGCGAAAACGTGACTTACGTGACGTAGCGCACTTCAAAGTCTTACTGTTCCCTGCTCAACACGGACAGTACGTATTCAAAGGGCCGATAAGACACTATCCTGACCATGAAAGATTTACTTTTTATGATAACAATCCAATTAACTGATAACATAGAGAAACCACAAAGTGTTGGCCACAGAAATGTAACGCCAACTGATCTGGCGGGTCCTCAGTTACTCAATGCAAAACGGGCTCTCCAGAACGCAACATAACACAACGCAAAATAAATCTATCGCGATGGAGCAGTACAAACACACATCCACTTACGTTTTCGAAACGATGCACGAGGATAAGAGCTCGACCCGCTGGCATTTTCTTGTCTCACTCGTCTATCGATGGAAATCGATGCGGCTGAAATAAACACGTCGTCTCCCTCTCTGTACGGCCAAGAATGAGAGAAATGAAATCACAGTTTTTCAGTGCACCAAGTACGGAACATTCACCTACAATTTCAGCAGTGGACTTCACAAATACAACTCACCTTCCTTAGTCCTTACACCGCCACCGCATCTCCTTCCCTGCCCTGCCTGAAACGTTACCAACAAACCTTCCCATTAGCCAACTTTGCCACCGGGGTTTGGTGCGGGGACTAGCGCGAACGCAGGTCCCCACTACCAGAAATTATACGCTCGAGTTACCCACATTTGGGGTAATCGCAAGGGTCAACCCAATCGAAGTGCAATGAAAGAGCCTCACCTTGAGAGGACTGCCTCCCTGATCACAGTGCCTCCCGCGTCAGGTAAGTATGCCTTTTCAGCCTCTCCGGGACCGCAAAACGCAACTTGTCTGCGCATACCATGTGGTAATGGAGGTCACGTGCTCCTCGTCCTGTCGTGTCGTGCTGTCCACTCGCTGCTATGCTACCTAGAAAAGAGAAGAGAATGTGAAGGTTGGTTGCTTGGTCACTTTTTCTGCTTTCACTTGATTATTTCTTCCCCAGAGGGAAGTGGGCCACGCTCGGAGGTAGTGCTATACCGAGGCAACCCGTGGCCGGGACGAGGCAAGCCTCTTTTCCACGGCCCAGTTCCAAAAATCAGTTTAATATATGAGCTGCTCGATGAGCAGCGCGTATCAGATATTAAGCTGATAAGAACAGATACTACACTTGATCTTAGCCAAAAGGCCGAGAAGCGATGCCCGTAAATGCTCACGGCGGACAAGGTGCTCCCAGTCTCATGGCCACGAGATATGGTGGTCCGATTACAATCCGTGCCAAGGAAGGAATGCCCAAAGCCAACCTGAAAGCGAGGCGCACACAACAACGATCGCTCTTGTACAGTGGGCAGCAGCACCAGCATTGCATGGCACTTGCGTTGACGGCAAGAGGACAAATGCACATTTGTGCTTGCTCTGACCTCGTTTTTCATTTTCCCTTATAACAAAGTTAATTTTCACGGCAAATTACTTGTCTACGACCATACCACAGGGAAAACACCGGTTCTCGTCCGATCACCGAAGTTAAGCCCTGTCGGGCGGGGTTAGTACTTGGATGGGAGACCGCCTGGGAATACCCCGTGTTGTAGGCTTCCCTTTTTCCTTCTGTACACTTGATTATCTCAAAAAAATCTCAGTTTCTTTCAATGAAAGAACATTCCAAACCAGGTTTTTTGAACACAACATGCCAACGATATGTCAAAGATGAGACATACGACAAAAACAAAATAGTTCACACGAGAAAGTGGAACTTGTATTCCCAAGGGAGCGCGTGCGCGCGAGATCTTATCAATCCAACGTTTATGACATGAACGTATCTTTTCGTGTGAGCAAAGAACAGGATACGACAAGTAAAAAATGCATGCACTGTTATGCATTAGATGGAAGTTAACCTAGCCCGGATGATATGTATACAACGAAGGCTACAACACACTACAACATTGATCTTGCGAAAACGTGACTTACGTGACGTAGCGCACTTCAAAGTCTTACTGTTCCCTGCTCAACACGGACAGTACGTATTCAAAGGGCCGATAAGACACTATCCTGACCATGAAAGATTTACTTTTTATGATAACAATCCAATTAACTGATAACATAGAGAAACCACAAAGTGTTGGCCACAGAAATGTAACGCCAACTGATCTGGCGGGTCCTCAGTTACTCAATGCAAAACGGGCTCTCCAGAACGCAACATAACACAACGCAAAAAAATCTATCGCGATGGAGCAGTACAAACACACATCCACTTACGTTTTCGAAACGATGCACGAGGATAAGAGCTCGACCCGCTGGCATTTTCTTGTCTCACTCGTCTATCGATGGAAATCGATGCGGCTGAAATAAACACGTCGTCTCCCTCTCTGTAACGGCCAAGAATGAGAGAAATGAAATCACAGTTTTTCAGTGCACCAAGTACGGAACATTCACCTACAATTTCAGCAGTGGACTTCACAAATACAACTCACCTTCCTTAGTCCTTACACCGCCACCGCATCTCCTTCCCTGCCCTGCCTGAAACGTTACCACAACAACCTTCCCATTAGCCAACTTTGCCACCGGGGTTTGGTGCGGGGACTAGCGCGAACGCAGGTCCCCACTACCAGAAATTATACGCTCGAGTTACCCACATTTGGGGTAATCGCAAGGGTCAACCCAATCGAAGTGCAATGAAAGAGCCTCACCTTGAGAGGACTGCCTCCCTGATCACAGTGCCTCCCGCGTCAGGTAAGTATGCCTTTTCAGCCTCTCGGGACCGCAAAACGCAACTTGTCTGCGCATACCATGTGGTAATGTGAGGTCACGTGCTCCTCGTCCTGTCGTGTCGTGCTGTCCACTCGCTGCTATGCTACCTAGAAAAGAGAAGAGAATGTGAAGGTTGGTTGCTTGGTCACTTTTTCTGCTTTCACTTGATTATTTCTTCCCCAGAGGGAAGTGGGCCACGCTCGGAGGTAGTGCTATACCGAGGCAACCCGTGGCCGGACGAGGCAAGCCTCTTTTCCACGGCCCAGTTCCCAAAAATCAGTTTAATATATGAGCTGCTCGATGAGCAGCGTATCAGATATTAAGCTGATAAGAACAGATACTACACTTGATCTTAGCCAAAAGGCCGAGAAGCGATGCCCGTAAATGCTCACGGCGGACAAGGTGCTCCCAGTCTCATGGCCACGAGATATGGTGGTCCGATTACAATCCGTGCCAAGGAAGGAATGCCCAAAGCCAACCTGAAAGCGAGGCGCACACAACGATCGCTCTTGTACAGTGGGCAGCAGCAGCACCAGCATTGCATGGCACTTGCGTTGACGGCAAGAGGACAAATGCACATTGTGCTTGCTCTGACCTCGTTTTCATTTTCCCTTATAACAAAGTTAATTTTCACGGCAAATTACTTGTCTACGACCATACCACAGGGAAAACACCGGTTCTCGTCCGATCACCGAAGTTAAGCCCTGTCGGGCGGGGTTAGTACTTGGATGGGAGACCGCCTGGGAATACCCCGTGTTGTAGGCTTCCCTTTTTCCTTCTGTACACTTGATTATCTCAAAAAATCTCAGTTTCTTTCAATGAAAGAACATTCCAAACCAGGTTTTTTGAACACAACATGCCAACGATATGTCAAAGATGAGACATACGACAAAAACAAATAGTTCACACGAGAAAGTGGAACTTGTATTCCCAAGGGAGCGCGTGCGCGCGCGAGATCTTATCAATCCAACGTTTATGACATGAAACGTATCTTTTCGTGTGAGCAAAGAACAGGATACGACAAGTAAAAAATGCATGCACTGTTATGCATTAGATGGAAGTTAACCTAGCCCGGATGATATGTATACAACGAAGGCTACAACACTACAACATTGATCTTGCGAAAACGTGACTTACGTGACGTAGCGCACTTCAAAGTCTTACTGTTCCCTGCTCAACACGGACAGTACGTATTCAAGGGCCGATAAGACACACTATCCTGACCATGAAAAGATTTACTTTTTTATGATAACAATCCAATTAACTGATAACATAGAGAAACCACAAAGTGTTGGCCACAGAAATGTAACGCCAACTGATCTGGCGCGGGTCCTCAGTTACTCAATGCAAAACGGGCTCTCCAGAACGCAACATAACACAACGCAAAAGAAATCTATCGCGATGGAGCAGTACAAACACACATCCACTTACGTTTTCGAAACGATGCACGAGGATAAGAGCTCGACCCGCTGGCATTTTCTTGTCTCACTCGTCTATCGATGGAAATCGATGCGGCTGAAATAAACACGTCGTCTCCCTCTCTGTACGGCCAAGAATGAGAGAAATGAAATCACAGTTTTTCAGTGCACCAAGTCGGAACATTCACCTACAATTTCAGCAGTGGACTTCACAAATACAAACTCACCTTCCTTAGTCCTTACACCGCCACCGCATCTCCTTCCCTGCCCTGCCTGAAACGTTACCAACAAACCTTCCATTAGCCAACTTTGCCACCGGGGTTTGGTGCGGGGACTAGCGCGAACGCAGGTCCCCACTACCAGAAATTATACGCTCGAGTTACCCACATTTGGGGTAATCGCAAGGGTCAACCCAATCGAAGTGCAATGAAAGAGCCTCACCTTGAGAGGACTGCCTCCCTGATCACAGTGCCTCCCGCGTCAGGTAAGTATGCCTTTTCAGCCTCTCCGGGACCGCAAAACGCAACTTGTCTGCGCATACCATGTGGTAATGGAGGTCACGTGCTCCTCGTCCTGTCGTGTCGTGCTGTCCACTCGCTGCTATGCTACCTAGAAAAGAGAAGAGAATGTGAAGGTTGGTTGCTTGGTCACTTTTTTCTGCTTTCACTTGATTATTTCTTCCCCAGAGGGAAGTGGGCCACGCTCGGAGGTAGTGCTATACCGAGGCAACCCGTGGCCGGGACGAGGCAAGCCTCTTTTCCACGGCCCAGTTCCAAAAATCAGTTTAATATATGAGCTGCTCGATGAGCAGCGTATCAGATATTAAGCTGATAAGAACAGATACTACACTTGATCTTAGCCAAAAGGCCGAGAAGCGATGCCCGTAAATGCTCACGGCGGACAAGGTGCTCCCAGTCTCATGGCCACGAGATATGGTGGTCCGATTACAATCCGTGCCAAGGAAGGAATGCCCAAAGCCAACCCTGAAAGCGAGGCGCACACAACGATCGCTCTTGTACAGTGGGCAGCAGCACCAGCATTGCATGGCACTTGCGTTGACGGCAAGAGGACAAATGCACATTGTGCTTGCTCTGACCTCGTTTTCATTTTCCCTTATAACAAAGTTAATTTTCACGGCAAATTACTTGTCTACGACCATACCACAGGGAAAACACCGGTTCTCGTCCGATCACCGAAGTTAAGCCCTGTCGGGCGGGGTTAGTACTTGGATGGGAGACCGCCTGGGAATACCCCGTGTTGTAGGCTTCCCCTTTTTTCCTTCTGTACACTTGATTATCTCAAAAAATCTCAGTTTCTTTCAATGAAAGAACATTCCAAACCAGGTTTTTTGAACACAACATGCCAACGATATGTCAAAGATGAGACATACGACAAAAACAAATAGTTCACACGAGAAAGTGGAACTTGTATTCCCAAGGGAGCGCGTGCGCGCGAGATCTTATCAATCCAACGTTTTATGACATGAAACGTATCTTTTCGTGTGAGCAAAGAACAGGATACGACAAGTAAAAAATGCATGCACTGTTATGCATTAGATGGAAGTTAACCTAGCCCGGATGATATGTATACAACGAAGGCTACAACACTACAACATTGATCTTGCGAAAACGTGACTTACGTGACGTAGCGCACTTCAAAGTCTTACTGTTCCCTGCTCAACACGGGACAGTACGTATTCAAAGGGCCGATAAGACACTATCCTGACCATGAAAGATTTACTTTTTATGATAACAATCCAATTAACTGATAACATAGAGAAACCACAAAGTGTTGGCCACAGAAATGTAACGCCAACTGATCTGGCGGGTCCTCAGTTACTCCATGCAAAACGGGCTCTCCAGAACGCAACATAACACAACGCAAAAGAAATCTATCGCGATGGAGCAGTACAAACACACATCCACTTACGTTTTCGAAACGATGCACGAGGATAAGAGCTCGACCCGCTGGCATTTTCTTGTCTCACTCGTCTATCGATGGAAATCGATGCGGCTGAAATAAACACGTCGTCTCTCCCTCTCTGTACGGCCAAGAATGAGAGAAATGAAATCACAGTTTTTTCAGTGCACCAAGTACGGAACATTCACCTACAATTTCAGCAGTGGACTTCACAAATACAACTCACTTACTTCCTTAGTCCTTACACCGCCACCGCATCTCCTTCCCTGCCCTGCCTGAACGTTACCAACAAACCTTCCCATTAGCCAACTTTGCCACCCGGGGTTTGGTGCGGGGACTAGCGCGAACGCAGGTCCCCACTACCAGAAATTATACGCTCGAGTTACCCACATTTGGGGTAATCGCAAGGGTCAACCCAATCGAAGTGCAATGAAAGAGCCTCACCTTGAGAGGACTGCCTCCCTGATCACAGTGCCTCCCGCGTCAGGTAAGTATGCCTTTTCAGCCTCTCCGGGACCGCAAAACGCAACTTGTCTGCGCATACCATGTGGTAATGGAGGTCACGTGCTCCTCGTCCTGTCGTGTCGTGCTGTCCACTCGCTGCTATGCTACCTAGAAAAGAGAAGAGAATGTGAAGGTTGGTTGCTTGGTCACTTTTTCTGCTTTCACTTGATTATTTCTTCCCCAGAGGGAAGTGGGCCACGCTCGGAGGTAGTGCTATACCGAGGCAACCCGTGGCCGGGACGAGGCAAGCCTCTTTTCCACACGGCCCAGTTCCAAAAATCAGTTTAATATATGAGCTGCTCGATGAGCAGCGTATCAGATATTAAGCTGATAAGAACAGATACTACACTTGATCTTAGCCAAAAGGCCGAGAAGGATGCCCGTAAATGCTCACGGCGGACAAGGTGCTCCCAGTCTCATGGCCACGAGATATGGTGGTCCGATTACAATCCGTGCCAAGGAAGGAATGCCCAAAGCCAACCTGAAAGCGAGGCGCACACAACGATCGCTCTTGTACAGTGGGCAGCAGCACCAGCATTGCATGGCACTTGCGTTGACGGCAAGAGGACAAATGCACATTGTGCTTGCTCTGACCTCGTTTTCATTTTCCCTTATAACAAAGTTAATTTTCACGGCAAATTACTTGTCTACGACCATACCACAGGGAAAACACCGGTTCTCGTCCGATCACCGAAGTTAAGCCCTGTCGGGCGGGGTTAGTACTTGGATGGGAGACCGCCTGGGAATACCCCGTGTTGTAGGCTTCCCTTTTTCCTTCTGTACACTTGATTATCTCAAAAAATCTCAGTTTCTTTCAATGAAAGAACATTCCAAACCAGGTTTTTTGAACACAACATGCCAACGATATGTCAAAGATGAGACATACGACAAAAACAAAATAGTTCACACGAGAAAGTGGAACTTGTATTCCCAAGGGAGCGCGTGCGCGCGAGATCTTATCAATCCAACGTTTATGACATGAAACGTATCTTTTCGTGTGAGCAAAGAACAGGATACGACAAGTAAAAAATGCATGCACTGTTATGCATTAGATGGAAGTTAACCTAGCCCGGATGATATGTATACAACGAAGGCTACAACACTACAACATTGATCTTGCGAAAACGTGACTTACGTGACGTAGCGCACTTCAAAGTCTTACTGTTCCCTGCTCAACACGGACAGTACGTATTCAAAGGGCCGATAAGACACTATCCTGACCATGAAAGATTTACTTTTTATGATAACAATCCAATTAACTGATAACATAGAGAAACCACAAAGTGTTGGCCACAGAAATGTAACGCCAACTGATCTGGCGGGTCCTCAGTTACTCAATGCAAAACGGGCTCTCCAGAACGCAACATAACACAACGCAAAATAAATCTATCGCGATGGAGCAGTACAAACACACATCCACTTACGTTTTCGAAACGATGCACGAGGATAAGAGCTCGACCCGCTGGCATTTTCTTGTCTCACTCGTCTATCGATGGAAATCGATGCGGCTGAAATAAACACGTCGTCTCCCTCTCTGTACGGCCAAGAATGAGAGAAATGAAATCACAGTTTTTCAGTGCACCAAGTACGGAACATTCACCTACAATTTCAGCAGTGGACTTCACAAATACAACTCACCTTCCTTAGTCCTTACACCGCCACCGCATCTCCTTCCCTGCCCTGCCTGAAACGTTACCAACAAACCTTCCCATTAGCCAACTTTGCCACCGGGGTTTGGTGCGGGGACTAGCGCGAACGCAGGTCCCCACTACCAGAAATTATACGCTCGAGTTACCCACATTTGGGGTAATCGCAAGGGTCAACCCAATCGAAGTGCAATGAAAGAGCCTCACCTTGAGAGGACTGCCTCCCTGATCACAGTGCCTCCCGCGTCAGGTAAGTATGCCTTTTCAGCCTCTCCGGGACCGCAAAACGCAACTTGTCTGCGCATACCATGTGGTAATGGAGGTCACGTGCTCCTCGTCCTGTCGTGTCGTGCTGTCCACTCGCTGCTATGCTACCTAGAAAAGAGAAGAGAATGTGAAGGTTGGTTGCTTGGTCACTTTTTCTGCTTTCACTTGATTATTTCTTCCCCAGAGGGAAGTGGGCCACGCTCGGAGGTAGTGCTATACCGAGGCAACCCGTGGCCGGGACGAGGCAAGCCTCTTTTCCACGGCCCAGTTCCAAAAATCAGTTTAATATATGAGCTGCTCGATGAGCAGCGTATCAGATATTAAGCTGATAAGAACAGATTTTTTTTTTTCAAAAGAGCGTTTATTCACAAATAAAAATGGAGCAATTACATATTCAGGAATACAAAAAAGTCTACAGAGTTACAAAGCCGGAGTAAGCAGCTAGCCGTAAGGGCCAGGGGCCCTAACGATAAAGTCCATGAACTGCGCAAGTTCCTTAAAGAGAGCCCCGGATTACAGGCACCGCAAACAGCGCGCGGACAAAGCAAAACGAGAATTAAATGTACGCCTAAATAGTAACGCTAGGAAGACCGTTCTCTACGGTGCAAAAGCCTGGGAGAGACCACAAAGAAGAAAAGCGACTGTCTGAAAGGCGAAAGTGATCGAGCTTAATTCGACTACGGAGATCGCCAGAAACAAAACGGATAATAGCCCGATGATCTTCTTTACCGTTATAAAAGGTGGCCTTATTGCGAAAAAGCCAAACACCGTAGAGAATGGTCTTGATAATGTGGCGCGCAATGCGAGCCCTCTTTGTAACGAGAGGGGGCCAAATAAAAAAGAACACGAAAGGGACATTTAAGGTAAGCCGAAAGCCTAGCACACGATCTAAAATTGGGGAAAAACGGGACCAAACCCGCTTAACCCGAGGGCAATGCAAAAAACAATGATCTATAGTCTCTCGTCTAGGGCAAGAAGCACAGAAAGCCGAGTTAATATATCCCCAATTAGCAAGGGAATCGCGAACCTTAACACCGCGGAGAGCGATTAGCCACAAGAGATCATTTTTAGGATTTTCGGTAAGAGAATCTCGAACGAGAGACCAATGATCATTGAGTGAAAAAGAAGAGCCACAAACCTGGGTCCAAACTCTATGCAAGATAGGGGAAGAGGAATTCGAGGAAAGTAGTTTCAAATATAGACGCTTAGAAGTTAAGTCGCAATTACCAACGGATAAAAGAGTTTCGAGACAGCGGGCGTAAAAAGGAGACGGAAAGCAGGCAGAAGGGGCAAAATTATCGCGCAAACAATTCCACTGGGGGCGAAGAGAAGACAAACGTCTACCAACAAAATATTTACAAAGATAAAAACTAGAATCGTGAGGCGAGTCCAAAGTAAAAGCCATCCCCGCTAACTGCAAGGCAAGGCACTTAACACTAAAGTTAATAATACCTATACCTCCTTGCGCAGCGCTTAAATATAAAGTATTACGAGCAACCGTCTCAATTTTACAACCCCAAAGAAAAGGCCAGATGAAACTATTGATACGGGAAAGGACCCAGGCAGGGGGAAGCAAAACCCTAGCTAGATACATCAGCTTACTTAGCCCTAAAGTGTTAATAAGGAGAGCCTTGCCTAGGAAGGACAGAGAACGAGATCTCCAAAGATTGAGGGACTTCTCTAATTTGTTTAGCTTAGGCTGCCAATTATCATTCTCAACAGGGATAGTACCAAAAAAGACCCCAAGAATTTTCATTTTCTTGACCCAAGTAAGTCCAAGGGGTTCGTCAGTCCGAGAACGCCAAGCACCGAGCCACATGGCCTCCGTTTTCGACTTATTTAGTTTAGCTCCAGAACCACGTTCGTAAACACTAACACAATCAAAAAGCTTATTTAGAGAGAAAAGGTCTTTCAAAACAGCAGTAGTGTCATCAGCATAAAGGCGAACCTTGGCCTGCAAACCCCTTGCACCAGGAAGTAAAAACCCCTCAATCTCAGGAGATCTACGGATCAGGTTAGCAAGAACTTCTACACATAAAACATAAAGTAGAGGAGAGAGAGGATCCCCCTGACGGACGCCCCGTTCAAGGGGGATACTCTCAGTAAGCCAATCGTTAAGGATGATACGCATGCAAGCACCATTATAAAAGGTACTAATCCAGCGACAAAAATCAGAACCAAAACCGTAAACATTAAGCAGCTCTAGAAGGAAGACGCGATCGACTCGGTCGAAGGCCTTTTCTTGATCTAAACTAATCAAAATAGCAGACTCATTTGTTTGCTCAATGTGGCTAAGAACATCGCGCAACAACGTCACATTAGAGAAGATTGAACGACCCGGAACAGAACAAGATTGATCAGGAGAAACTATGTGATGCATAACCGAAGAAAGACGAGTTGTGATGGCTTTAGAGATAATCTTATAATCCACATTGAGCAAAGAAATGGGCCTCCAGTTTTTCAAATTCTTAATATCCCCACGCTTCTTATAAATAAGGCGAGTAACGCTTCCTTTCATAGAATCCGAAAGTTCAGAGTCGTGGAAACATTGGTTTGCGACTGATAGTAAAAGGGGGCCCAGAATGTCCCAAAAACGCAAGTAAAATTCGACAGACAAACCATCAGAACCAGGTGACCTTCCTAGGCTAAGGCTCCTTAATGAAATAGTCAATTCATCTAAAGTTAAAAGTCCCTCGCATGAGTCGCGCAGAGGAGGAGAAAGCGAAGAAGGAATAGAATCAAAACAGGATTGTTTACACACAGGATCAATAATCTCTTGCGAGAAAAGATTTGAATAAAAGCGCACGTGCGCACGTTCAATCTCCTCCCGAGTGAAAACTTCAATGTCATTATCATTCAAAATGGAAGAAACGTTATTACGGTCTAAGCGCTCACGTTCTAACTTGAAGAAGAAGCGTGAAGGCTTCTCGCCCTCCTCAAGCCACTGGACGCGAGAACGGATTTTAGAGCCTTCCAAAACACGCAAGGTAAGAGCATTCAGTTCAGATTCAAGCCGAGAAATTTCAGGGGCGACCGAAAGGTCGCCACAGACAAGACGGCGCTTGAGACCAATTATTGCATTAGTTATAAGGACGCGCTCATGCGAGAGACTTCTACGTTTATTCTTAGCAAAGGAAATAATTTCCGAGCGAATAGAGTCCTTAAAAAAGTCCCACCAACATTTGACTGACGGAAAATAGTCAACGCAATCGGAGAGCTCGCGAATCTTAGCATCAAAGGAAAGACAAAATTCGCTATCATTCAAAAGGGAGGAATTAAATTTCCATAAGCCCGGACCGCGCACATAATTAGAATCCAATTTTAAAGAAAGATTAACAAAATCATGATCAGAAAAGGCGCAAGGAGAAATGTCACAGGACTGAACCAAAGGGAATAAATTTCGGGAAACAAAAAATTTGTCAAGGCGCGAGCCAATGGAGAAATTAGAATTAAACCAAGAGCACGCTCGGACACGGGGATGCAATTTGCGCCAAGCATCTTCAAGGTAAAGTGAACGACGAAAGTCAGAGAGGTATTTTGCAATGGAAACATTGCCACCAAATTTATCTAAATCAGATTCATAGCAATTGAAATCACCGGCAATAATAGTAAAATCAGCAGGAAGGCAGAAAGCATGCAGATTCTCGAAAAACACTTTTCGGTCAGTCAAAAGGGTGGGCGCATAAATATTAATAATATTAAACTTACGATTATTATACTCAACGAGTAAACTAAGGACACGTCCATCATGATCTCTACGCCAAGATAAAACTTGACCATCAAAACGATCGGAAATCAAAATAATAACACCAGCCTGTTTACCAACAGCAGGGGACCAAAAAGATGGCCCACTCCAGTCAGCAACCAGGGAATTAAAGGCAACAGGATCAGATATTAAAGTCTCCTGAATGCAGATAATACCGAAACCGAAACGAACATAATCAAGCAAAGCTTTCCGAGTAGCCCGATTAGAACCACGTGAATTAATTGAAATTAAATTAAATATAGAGGTCATGATGGACGGCTTTTTTTCGTAGGCACACGCGAAGGATTCGTTGACTTACGAACAGGCACAATGGTTGGAGTGACATTAGCAGGCGTCCGGCTGGATCCTCTCTTGACAGCTCGTCCCAACGTACGAGTTGGGAAAAGGTCAGGCGCAGGGGTATAATCATCTGAGTCAGAATCATCTGAAACGACGAGAGGATGGTCACCAGGGTCAGAAAGCAGCGGGCGAGAGGTCTGTAAAGGCGAATCGGCATCAGGATCAAGGTCAGGATCAGCATCGTCAGAAGCAACATCAACGTCAAGATCAGGAACAGCATCAGGAACAGGGTCAGTGACAGGGGCAGGAACATTATCAGGATCAGAGTTGTCATCAGGGTAATCAGGAAGGGAGTCAGGCGGAGGATCAGCAACATCCATAGCATAAGCTACTTCGGCATCGGAGGCAGCTTCTACCAAGGCTGGATTAGAGGGCGCATAGGAGGCCAAAATACTCTGGGACTGAGAAAGGTCAGAAGAAAGGAGAGGGGAAGATTGTATCTGCGAAGGGGCCGAGTGCTCAGAAGAAGGCTGCAAAGAGAAGACGACTGCGACGAGGATTGGGAAGAGCAGGATGAAGATTGTTGGCTAGGAGGCTGCGAAGGTCGATTAGAAGGCTGAACAGCAGGTTGAAGGTCAGGAGACGGCTGGGAAGGAGGGTCGTCTGGCTTGTCAGCATCTCGGTAAGATCGAGGACGGCGATGCCACGAGTGTTGACAATCGATAGCCCTATGGCCTTGGTCACGACACACACAGCAGAAATCCTTCTGAGGGCATTCCTTAAACATATGACCAATACGCTCGCAATTGTAGCAAAAGGTATTAGGGCAATCCTTAGCCATATGATCGGGAAGGTTGCACTTTCGACAAGTAGGCGTCTGATTGTCGTGACGGACACGGACCAGAACCCGGCCAAAACGAAGAAAGGAAGGGATAGATTTGGACAGGACCATACCAAAGACCCGAGTTCCATTGTCCAACGTAGGGTAGTTCTGGTGTTTACTACGTCGAGTAAACTTCACAGTACCATAGGGAGCAAGACGCATATGAAGCGCAGAATCAGGAAGTTCATAAGGAGCACCAAAAACAGCAACATAGACGATACGGGGGTTACCAGAAGATGTAGGGGCACCAGAGCGGAGGAAACGAGGCACCAACGATGAAGCCCGAAGAAAGGTGTTACGATAATCTTCTTTGGTAAAGGTGACACACACTTGCTGCGGGGAAACCCACTGGACGCAGCGAACAGCAGCAGAAGGGATCTGGCAGGTCTCTAGGTCGGCAAAAAGATCCTTTAAAGCAAAGTCGCCATCAGGTTTCGGAAAAAAGGCAGAACACGGTCTCTCTGGCAAGCGGTTATAAACAGAAAAATTCTCTCTCTCAAAGGTAGACGGAACAAAACGGCTGCGAACAGGAGCATTATTGACGAGCGGAACAGGGTCACCAGACCCGGCAGTGACACCAGCATATGAAATAGCAGTATTCGATGAGGCAGCAGCAATATCAGAGGAAGGATTCACAACAACATTCTCAGAAACATGATCCATAGGGGCGTCGCCCCAATTAACACGTGTATCAGTATCAGCATCCATGGAATCGCAATAGCAAGGATACCACAAGGAACGAAAAACCTACTACCAAAATGGTAGGGCTTCGCCCTGGGAGAACCCACAAAACATCGGCCAAAAAGACTTAGCCAAAAGGCCGAGAAGCGATGCCCGTAAATGCTCACGGCGGACAAGGTGCTCCCAGTCTCATGGCCACGAGATATGGTGGTCCGATTACAATCCGTGCCAAGGAAGGAATGCCCAAAGCCAACCTGAAAGCGAGGCGCACACAACGATCGCTCTTGTACAGTGGGCAGCAGCACCAGCATTGCATGGCACTTGCGTTGACGGCAAGAGGACAAATGCACATTGTGCTTGCTCTGACCTCGTTTTCATTTTCCCTTATAACAAAGTTAATTTTCACGGCAAATTACTTGTCTACGACCATACCACAGGGAAAACACCGGTTCTCGTCCGATCACCGAAGTTAAGCCCTGTCGGGCGGGGTTAGTACTTGGATGGGAGACCGCCTGGGAATACCCCGTGTTGTAGGCTTCCCTTTTTCCTTCTGTACACTTGATTATCTCAAAAAATCTCAGTTTCTTTCAATGAAAGAACATTCCAAACCAGGTTTTTTGAACACAACATGCCAACGATATGTCAAAGATGAGACATACGACAAAAACAAAATAGTTCACACGAGAAAGTGGAACTTGTATTCCCAAGGGAGCGCGTGCGCGCGAGATCTTATCAATCCAACGTTTATGACATGAAACGTATCTTTTCGTGTGAGCAAAGAACAGGATACGACAAGTAAAAAATGCATGCACTGTTATGCATTAGATGGAAGTTAACCTAGCCCGGATGATATGTATACAACGAAGGCTACAACACTACAACATTGATCTTGCGAAAACGTGACTTACGTGACGTAGCGCACTTCAAAGTCTTACTGTTCCCTGCTCAACACGGACAGTACGTATTCAAAGGGCCGATAAGACACTATCCTGACCATGAAAGATTTACTTTTTATGATAACAATCCAATTAACTGATAACATAGAGAAACCACAAAGTGTTGGCCACAGAAATGTAACGCCAACTGATCTGGCGGGTCCTCAGTTACTCAATGCAAAACGGGCTCTCCAGAACGCAACATAACACAACGCAAAAGAAATCTATCGCGATGGAGCAGTACAAACACACATCCACTTACGTTTTCGAAACGATGCACGAGGATAAGAGCTCGACCCGCTGGCATTTTCTTGTCTCACTCGTCTATCGATGGAAATCGATGCGGCTGAAATAAACACGTCGTCTCCCTCTCTGTACGGCCAAGAATGAGAGAAATGAAATCACAGTTTTTCAGTGCACCAAGTACGGAACATTCACCTACAATTTCAGCAGTGGACTTCACAAATACAACTCACCTTCCTTAGTCCTTACACCGCCACCGCATCTCCTTCCCTGCCCTGCCTGAAACGTTACCAACAAACCTTCCCATTAGCCAACTTTGCCACCGGGGTTTGGTGCGGGGACTAGCGCGAACGCAGGTCCCCACTACCAGAAATTATACGCTCGAGTTACCCACATTTGGGGTAATCGCAAGGGTCAACCCAATCGAAGTGCAATGAAAGAGCCTCACCTTGAGAGGACTGCCTCCCTGATCACAGTGCCTCCCGCGTCAGGTAAGTATGCCTTTTCAGCCTCTCCGGGACCGCAAAACGCAACTTGTCTGCGCATACCATGTGGTAATGGAGGTCACGTGCTCCTCGTCCTGTCGTGTCGTGCTGTCCACTCGCTGCTATGCTACCTAGAAAAGAGAAGAGAATGTGAAGGTTGGTTGCTTGGTCACTTTTTCTGCTTTCACTTGATTATTTCTTCCCCAGAGGGAAGTGGGCCACGCTCGGAGGTAGTGCTATACCGAGGCAACCCGTGGCCGGGACGAGGCAAGCCTCTTTTCCACGGCCCAGTTCCAAAAATCAGTTTAATATATGAGCTGCTCGATGAGCAGCGGTATCAGATATTAAGCTGATATAAGAACAGATACTACACACTTGATCTTAGCCAAAAGGCCGAGAAGCGATGCCCGTAAATGCTCACGGCGGACAAGGTGCTCCCAGTCTCATGGCCACGAGATATGGTGGTCCGATTACAATCCGTGCCAAGGAAGGAATGCCCAAAGCCAACCTGAAAGCGAGGCGCACACAACGATCGCTCTTGTACAGTGGGCAGCAGCACCAGCATTGCATGGCACTTGCGTTGACGGCAAGAGGACAAATGCACATTGTGCTTGCTCTGACCTCGTTTTCATTTTCCCTTATAACAAAGTTAATTTTCACGGCAAATTACTTGTCTACGACCATACCACACAGGGAAAACACCGGTTCTCGTCCGATCACCGAAGTTAAGCCTGTCGGGCGGGGTTAGTACTTGGATGGGAGACCGCCTGGGAATACCCCGTGTTGTAGGCTTCCCTTTTCCTTCTGTACACTTGATTATCTCAAAAAATCTCAGTTTCTTTCAATGAAAGAACATTCCAAACCAGGTTTTTTGAACACAACATGCCAACGATATGTCAAAGATGAGACATACGACATACGACAAAAACAAAATAGTTCACACGAGAAAGTGGAACTTGTATTCCCAAGGGAGCGCGTGCGCGCGAGATCTTATCAATCCAACGTTTATGACATGAAACGTATCTTTTCGTGTGAGCAAAGAACAGGATACGACAAGTAAAAAATGCATGCACTGTTATGCATTAGATGGAAGTTAACCTAGCCCGGATGATATGTATACAACGAAGGCTACAACACTACAACATTGATCTTGCGAAAACGTGACTTACGTGACGTAGCGCACTTCAAAGTCTTACTGTTCCCTGCTCAACACGGACAGTACGTATTCAAAGGGCCGATAAGACACTATCCTGACCATGAAAGATTTACTTTTATGATAACAATCCAATTAACTGATAACATAGAGAAACCACAAAGTGTTGGCCACAGAAATGTAACGCCAACTGATCTGGCGGGTCCTCAGTTACTCAATGCAAAACGGGCTCTCCAGAACGCAACATAACACAACGCAAAAGAAATCTATCGCGATGGAGCAGTACAAACACACATCCACTTACGTTTTCGAAACGATGCACGAGGATAAGAGCTCGACCCGCTGGCATTTTCTTGTCTCACTCGTCTATCGATGGAAATCGATGCGGCTGAAATAAACACGTCGTCTCCCTCTCTGTACGGCCAAGAATGAGAGAAATGAAATCACAGTTTTTCAGTGCACCAAGTACGGAACATTCACCTACAATTTCAGCAGTGGACTTCACAAATACAACTCACCTTCCTTAGTCCTTACACCGCCACCGCATCTCCTTCCCTGCCCTGCCTGAAACGTTACCAACAAACCTTCCCATTAGCCAACTTTGCCACCGGGGTTTGGTGCGGGGACTAGCGCGAACGCAGGTCCCCACTACCAGAAATTATACGCTCGAGTTACCCCACATTTGGGGTAATCGCAAGGGTCAACCCAATCGAAGTGCAATGAAAGAGCCTCACCTTGAGAGGACTGCCTCCCTGATCACAGTGCCTCCCGCGTCAGGTAAGTATGCCTTTTCAGCCTCTCCGGGACCGCAAAACGCAACTTGTCTGCGCATACCATGTGGTAATGGAGGTCACGTGCTCCTCGTCCTGTCGTGTCGTGCTGTCCACTCGCTGCTATGCTACCTAGAAAAGAGAAGAGAATGTGAAGGTTGGTTGCTTGGTCACTTTTTCTGCTTTCACTTGATTATTTCTTCCCCAGAGGGAAGTGGGCCACGCTCGGAGGTAGTGCTATACCGAGGCACCCGTGGCCGGGACGAGGCAAGCCTCTTTTCCACGGCCCAGTTCCAAAAATCAGTTTAATATATGAGCTGCTCGATGAGCAGCGTATCAGATATTAAGCTGATAAGAACAGATACTACACTTGATCTTAGCCAAAAGGCCGAGAAGCGATGCCCGTAAATGCTCACGGCGGACAAGGTGCTCCCAGTCTCATGGCCACGAGATATGGTGGTCCGATTACAATCCGTGCCAAGGAAGGAATGCCCAAAGCCAACCTGAAAAGCGAGGCGCACACAACGATCGCTCTTGTACAGTGGGCAGCAGCACCAGCATTGCATGGCACTTGCGTTGACGGCAAGAGGACAAATGCACATTGTGCTTGCTCTGACCTCGTTTTCATTTTCCCTTATAACAAAAGTTAATTTTCACGGCAAATTACTTGTCTACGACCATACCACAGGGAAAAAACACCGTTCTCGTCCGATCACCGAAGTTAAGCCCTGTCGGGCGGGGTTAGTACTTGGATGGGAGACCGCCTGGGAATACCCCCGTGTTGTAGGCTTCCCTTTTTCCTTCTGTACACTTGATTATCTCAAAAAATCTCAGTTTCTTTCAATGAAAGAACATTCCAAACCAGGTTTTTTGAACACAACATGCCAACGATATGTCAAAGATGAGACATACGACAAAAACAAAATAGTTCACGAGAGAAAGTGGAACTTGTATTCCAAGGGAGCGCGTGCGCGCGAGATCTTATCAATCCAACGTTTATGACATGAAACGTATCTTTTCGTGTGAGCAAAGAACAGGATACGACAAGTAAAAAATGCATGCACTGTTATGCATTAGATGGAAGTTAACCTAGCCCGGATGATATATGTATACAACGAAGGCTACAACACTACAACATTGATCTTGCGAAAACGTGACTTACGTGACGTAGCGCACTTCAAAGTCTTACTGTTCCCTGCTCAACACGGACAGTACGTATTCAAAGGGCCGATAAGACACTATCCTGACCATGAAAGATTTACTTTTTTATATGATAACAATCCAATTAACTGATAACATAGAGAAACCACAAAGTGTTGGCCACAGAAATGTAACGCCAACTGATCTGGCGGGTCCTCAGTTACTCAATGCAAAACGGGCTCTCCAGAACGCAACATAACACAAACGCAAAAGAAATCTATCGCGATGGAGCAGTACAAACACACATCCACTTACGTTTTCGAAACGATGCACGAGGATAAGAGCTCGACCCGCTGGCATTTTCTTGTCTCACTCGTCTATCGATGGAAATCGATGCGGCTGAAATAAACACGTCGTCTCCTCTCTGTACGGCCAAGAATGAGAGAAATGAAATCACAGTTTTTCAGTGCACCAAGTACGGAAAACATTCACCTACAATTTCAGCAGTGGACTTCACAAATACAACTCACCTTCCTTAGTCCTTACACCGCCACCGCATCTCCTTCCCTGCCCTGCCTGAAACGTTACCAACAAACCTTCCCATTAGCCAACTTTGCCACCGGGGTTTGGTGCGGGGGACTAGCGCGAACGCAGGTCCCCACTACCAGAAATTATACGCTCGAGTTACCCACATTTGGGGTAATCGCAAGGGTCAACCCAATCGAAGTGCAATGAAAGAGCCTCACCTTGAGAGGACTGCCTCCCTGATCACAGTGCCTCCCGCGTCAGGTAAGTATGCCTTTTCAGCCTCTCCGGGACCGCAAAACGCAACTTGTCTGCGCATACCATGTGGTAATGGAGGTCACGTGCTCCTCGTCCTGTCGTGTCGTGCTGTCCACTCGCTGCTATGCTACCTAGAAAAGAGAAGAGAATGTGAAGGTTGGTTGCTTGGTCACTTTTTCTGCTTTCACTTGATTATTTCTTCCCCAGAGGGAAGTGGGCCACGCTCGGAGGTAGTGCTATACCGAGGCAACCCGTGGCCGGGACGAGGCAAGCCTCTTTTCCACGGCCCGTTCCAAAAATCAGTTTAATATATGAGCTGCTCGATGAGCAGCGTATCAGATATTAAGCTGATAAGAACAGATACTACACTTGATCTTAGCCAAAAGGCCGAGAAGCGATGCCCGTAAATGCTCACGGCGGACAAGGTGCTCCCAGTCTCATGGCCACGAGATATGGTGGTCCGATTACAATCCGTGCCAAGGAAGGAATGCCCAAAGCCAACCTGAAAGCGAGGCGCACACAACGATCGCTCTGTACAGTGGGCAGCAGCACCAGCATTGCATGGCACTTGCGTTGACGGCAAGAGGACAAATGCACATTGTGCTTGCTCTGACCTCGTTTTCATTTTCCTTATAACAAAGTTAATTTTTCACGGCAAATTACTTGTCTACGACCATACCACAGGGAAAACACCGGTTCTCGTCCGATCACCGAAGTTAAGCCCTGTCGGGCGGGGTTAGTACTTGGATGGGAGACCGCCTGGGAATACCCCGTGTTGTAGGCTTCCCTTTTTCCTTCTGTACACTTGATTATCTCAAAAAATCTCAGTTTCTTTCAATGAAAGAACATTCCAAACCAGGTTTTTTGAACACAAACATGCCAACGATATGTCAAAGATGAGACATACGACAAAAAACAAAATAGTTCACACGAGAAAGTGGAACTTGTATTCCCAAGGGAGCGCGTGCGCGCGAGATCTTATCAATCCAACGTTTATGACATGAAACGTATCTTTTCGTGTGAGCAAAGAACAGGATACGACAAGTAAAAAATGCATGCACTGTTATGCATTAGATGGAAGTTAACCTAGCCCGGATGATATGTATATAACGAAGGCTACAACACTACAACATTGATCTTGCGAAAACGTGACTTACGTGACGTAGCGCACTTCAAAGTCTTACTGTTCCCTGCTCAACACGGACAGTACGTATTCAAAGGGCCGATAAGACACTATCCTGACCATGAAAGATTTACTTTTTATGATAACAATCCAATTAACTGATAACATAGAGAAACCACAAAGTGTTGGCCACAGAAATGTAACGCCAACTGATCTGGCGGGTCCTCAGTTACTCAATGCAAAACGGGCTCTCCAGAACGCAACATAACACAACGCAAAAGAAATCTATCGCGATGGAGCAGTACAAACACACATCCACTTACGTTTTCGAAAACGATGCACGAGGATAAGAGCTCGACCCGCTGGCATTTTCTTGTCTCACTCGTCTATCGATGGAATCGATGCGGCTGAAATAAAAAACGTCGTCTCCCTCTCTGTACGGCCAAGAATGAGAGAAATGAAATCACAGTTTTTCAGTGCACCAAGTACGGAACATTCACCTACAATTTCAGCAGTGGACTTCACAAATACAACTCACCTTCCTTAGTCCTTACACCGCCACCGCATCTCCTTCCCTGCCCTGCCTGAAACGTTACCAACAAAACCTTCCCATTAGCCAACTTTGCCACCGGGGTTTGGTGCGGGGACTAGCGCGAACGCAGGTCCCCACTACCAGAAATTATACGCTCGAGTTACCCACATTTGGGGTAATCGCAAGGGTCAACCCAATCGAAGTGCAATGAAAGAGCCTCACCTTGAGAGGACTGCCTCCCTGATCACAGTGCCTCCCGCGTCAGGTAAGTTTTTTATGTTTAACCCCGGTAGGGTGAGTGCAATGGCCGCCAGACATAACGACGAATCCGTCAAACACAACGGTTCACCTCAAACGGGGGTGCACCAACACGCCAACTTCGCCGGGGAATCGAACCCCGCCCCTACCAACAAGTAACAAAAGACAAACACACAAACGAGGAATTGCACTAGGAGATGCCTCGCCTGACTTACACTCCTAAATGACAATTCGACAAAACGACAAAAAAGACTCAAAAACAAACTGGACAAAACCAAAACAAGCACGACCCAGCACAAGGGTGAAAAGCGACCCACAAAAAAGGGCCACCCGTCAACCGACTTACCCAGCGCCAAGGCGTTGGTTCACCCCGAAAAAAAAGGCCAGGACAGGCACACGCAACACAAAACCAGCACCTAAATGTGAACAACCAGAGTATCATTACGCAACGACGCCACCACACCACGACCACCCCACTGACGGACAAAATAACGACGACGGCGGTCAGACCGGAAACGACGGAAAAAACAAACGGGAAGATTAAACCGAACCCGAGACTTCACACGCTCCATAACATCAACAGCCGAAGGACGAACACCCCTAAAACGAAAATCATTCCGAGCCCCCCAAATACAAAAAACTTGCAGACATTCAACATATAAACAAAAACCCGTGGAACCACAGACAACTCATCAGCCGAGAACCAAAAAAGTGCATGACGAACCAAGATAGAGAAGGACAAAGAGGAGAAGCCAAGAACATAAGAGACTGAAGCCAGGACAAAACACTGACCGCCAGAGGACAGTGAAAAAACAGATGCTGAAGAGACTCGACAGGAGCAGAACAAAAACAAGCAGTGGAAAGAGCATAACCAAAACCAGCAAGCCTTTCGGCCGTGTAAAGGACCCCATGAGAAATTTTCCAAGACAAATCAATAACTGGCCGATCCAAATCAAAAAAAAAAGAAAAGCTGACGCCAAGTAGAAGACCAATAAAGAGAACCAAACAAAGGAAAGAACTTCTCCTCACAATGAGGAGAGACAGCATTCTCGGACAAAAGAAACAAATAAGCAGATTTCGTGGTCATAGTAGAAACAGGACAAAAATCAATACCCGAAACCAATACCCAAAGAAGACGCTGTAAGGGATCCTTTACACGCCCGCCAAGCAGTCAACAGAGAACGATAAAACGGAGGCAGAGAATCCGGCGAAAAAACAAAGCGGAGCAGAAAAAAACGAGATGCGGAGGAGCGGCAAGCCGAGAAGAAAACCAAAAACCATGAAAGTGACCCAAGAAGACGGAGAAGAAACAAAACGACGAACCCACTGAACATGAAGAGCCATAACCTTACTTACACTGAAAAATCCACAACAGAGAAACCACCCAAACAAGAAGGCTGAACCCACAACACGACGAGCGACCAAGTCTCGCTTACCGCTCCAAAAAAATTTAAAAATTAACGTATTCAATTCGACACTGACCCACCGGGGAACATGGATTAAAGAGGCCACGTACCACACACACGGGGAAAGGGCCAAGGCATTGATAACAAGTGCCTTGCCCTTATAGGATAACGAACGCTGACGCCAAGAGTTCAAAGCATTTTCAACCGCGGTGATACGCGGCCTCCAATTGTCCTCCTCCAAGTTACCCGGACCCAGAAAAACCCCCAACACCTTCACCTTCACCGATGACCAAGTAATGTTCACCGGTGAGTCAGTGCGCCCATTCCAACCACCCAACCACAAACCTTCGCATTTTCCAAAATTTTAATTTAGCCCCAGACCCCCTCTCATACAAAGAATAGACATCAAAAACAGCCAAAATACCAGGAACAGAAGAAACAACCAACGTAGTGTCATCAGCGTACGCAGAAATAACAGGCAGAGAAGACGAAGAACCAGGAAGAGACAAACCAGAAATTAAAACCACTAGAACGAATATACATGCAAGTACCTCGGCAACCAAAACGTAAAGGAGGGGAGACAGGGGACACCCCTGCCTCACCCCCACGAGATAAACTAAAAGAATTAGAAATATAACCATTAACATTTACACAACTACTCACATTATTGTAAAATAAATTAACCCACCCAACAAAAGACTGCCCAAAAACCCATGGCATATAGAGTAGAACGAAGGAACGTCCAATCAACCCTGTCGAATGCCTTTTCTTGGTCAAGAGAAAGAAGAGCAGCCCAGGAACACCAGAAGAAGAGCAAAAATCAACAACATCACGAAGAAAAGCAACATTTTCACCAATAAAACGGCCAGGAACACCACAAGACTGATCTTTATCAACAACCAAATGAATAACTTTAAGAAGACGAGCAGCAATAGAACGAGAAGCAATTTTATAATCGACATTCAACAGGGAGATTGGACGCCAGTTTTTTAGGGTCAAGACGATCCCCTTTCTTAAACGATAAAAATAATGAACCTCGGCGCTGAGAGTGAGACAAACAGCCCAAAACCAAAAGCAGAATTCAATACACAAACCAAATCCAAAACCCAAAACATGCCAAAATTTTAAATAGAATTCCATGGGAAGGCCATCACAACCAGGAGCTTTACCACGGGCCATGCCCTGAAGAGCTGCAAAACACTCCTCCTGGCTGAGAAGACCTTCGCACACCTCACTATCATTATACGGAAGAACTGAAGAAATGTTAGAAAGAAGCTCAGCACGAGCATTGGAGTCACAAGGAGCAGCAGAGAAAAGATCCGAATAGAAAGAAACGAACGAAAAACATCACACAACCCATCCTTGTCCGTAACCAAAGTACCATCACTAGCTCTCAGCGCCGAGATATTACGGTCAGTGCCGTTTTTTCTTTTCGAGCCGGAAGAAGTAAGCAGAGGAGGACTCACCCTCCTCCACCCACCTCGACCGGGCACGAACTTGAGCACCACGAGCAACTTCAACATCCAAAGCACGGAGACGAGACAGAGTAGAAAGATACGCAGGAAGAAAAGAAAGACGACCAGAATCAATATGAACTTTTAAATGGGCAGCAAGACTAGACAAAATATTACGTTCCACTACTTTACTTTTACCACGACCTTTACAATAATTAATACTAATACGTTTAATATGGGATTTTGCCACTGTCCCACCACCTAGTGAGGGAAAGAAAAAGAAGAAGACTGACGAGACTGCCAATAAGACCAGAAAGTTGAGATGAGGTCGATATACTCGGCCTCATCCAGAACAGAAAGATTGAGCTTCCACAACCCCGGACCCGGAGGAACGGAGCTGGGGAGAGCCCATGAGAAAGAAATAGCGCAATGATCAGAAAAGGGACACGGCAGAATGTCTACAGAAGACACATAAGGCACCCAAGCATACGGGCAACCGATGAGGTCAATGCGCGAAGCAAGGGCCCCATCGGGCCGGAACCAGGTGAAAGCAGAATCATTTTTGGTTGCCTTTCACGCCAAATATCCACCACACAACAATCCAAAAAATAGCCGACAACAGAGCAGAACTTTCACGAGAGACATCAAAAGGACAAGACCCCCACGGCGATCCCGAACACGATCCAGGACCGTGTTGAAATCGCCGCACAAAAGAGTGGGAACAGCAGGATCAATAGAGTCAACACAACGAACCAAAAAAAAGCATCACGGTCAGGATTACGATTGGGAGCATAAATAGAAGCAACCCGAAAAAAAGAACCACGAAGAGAAAAACTCAACCAAAACAAAACGACCATCAAACTCACAAACCACAGACTTACACTCCAAAACGAACGATACAAAACAACCACACCACGAGAATGATTGGTACCAAAAGAACCAGCACACAAAGTAACCAAAACCGAGAAAACCAAGAAGAAGATCATCATTAGAGACGGCGTGGGTCTCCTGTAGACAAACTACCGAAGGAGAGAGATGGGACAACCACTGGAGAAACCAAGACGCTTGTCACCATCTCTCAACCCATTTAACGTTAACAGAAATAACAGTAAGAGCCATAATAAAGTAATAAAAGTAGTGACAAAACCCATGGCAAAAAACAAAAAGGTGGCGAGACAATGGCAAAATAACGGCGCCTAGCAGGGCTAGGCGAAGAAGGACGACGACGAGACCTATGAGGATCCGGGCTAAGAGGACTAGGAGGGGTCCTCTCGTCACCGGAACGAGACCGGGAACGAGAGGACGGACGGAGGGCCATCCCCGAGCCAGAACTACGAGAACTGACCCGAGGGAGGAAGAGGAACAACAAAAAGCCGAAGCAACGAGATCGTCCTTTGATGATGGGAGAGATGCCTTCAGTTTTTGCACCATAGATGCAGTCTCTTCCCTTGATACAAGTGGGGGATTCAACCCCCCCCAAACCACCCGCGCCCAACTTTGACCGGTATTTTCGACCGCAAAGGTCCAGAATCCACAACCGAGGCCAGAGCATCATCCCCCGAATCAACCCCAACCTCAGGCACACCCGATGACGGTAAACACAGACCCCGAAAGGGGAGAAAAGGTAGGGGAGGACTCCTGCCCCTCCTCCTGAGACTCCCCGGCCTGACCGGTGGAAGCCCCCAAAACACTACCGCTGGGAGAGGGATCCAGAACCCTCTCCTCAGCCCCCCCCGACCCACTGTCCAGCAACGGCTGGCTCACCAATTCATTGAGCTCATTGTCACGTTCATCTACACACATAGACTGCGGACCCCCAGCAGAGCCAGAGCACTGCGACGAGGACGCAGAGCCCACCCCCCCAGAAACAACACCCACCCCCGAGGCCGGAGCCACACAGGGAGGAAGGAACAGACACAACATCATTATCATTATCATTTTCATTATTAACATCATTATGATGCCCGTAAATGCTCACGGCGGACAAGGTGCTCCCAGTCTCATGGCCACGAGATATGGTGGTCCGATTACAATCCGTGCCAAGGAAGGAATGCCCAAAGCCAACCTGAAAGCGAGGCGCACACAACGATCGCTCTTGTACAGTGGGCAGCAGCACCAGCATTGCATGGCACTTGCGTTGACGGCAAGAGGACAAATGCACATTGTGCTTGCTCTGACCTCGTTTTCATTTTCCCTTATAACAAAGTTAATTTTCACGGCAAATTACTTGTCTACGACCATACCACAGGGAAAACACCGGTTCTCGTCCGATCACCGAAGTTAAGCCCTGTCGGGCGGGGTTAGTACTTGGATGGGAGACCGCCTGGGAATACCCCGTGTTGTAGGCTTCCCTTTTTCCTTCTGTACACTTGATTATCTCAAAAAATCTCAGTTTCTTTCAATGAAAGAACATTCCAAACCAGGTTTTTTGAACACAACATGCCAACGATATGTCAAAGATGAGACATACGACAAAAACAAAATAGTTCACACGAGAAAGTGGAACTTGTATTCCCAAGGGAGCGCGTGCGCGCGAGATCTTATCAATCCAACGTTTATGACATGAAACGTATCTTTTCGTGTGAGCAAAGAACAGGATACGACAAGTAAAAAATGCATGCACTGTTATGCATTAGATGGAAGTTAACCTAGCCCGGATGATATGTATACAACGAAGGCTACAACACTACAACATTGATCTTGCGAAAACGTGACTTACGTGACGTAGCGCACTTCAAAGTCTTACTGTTCCCTGCTCAACACGGACAGTACGTATTCAAAGGGCCGATAAGACACTATCCTGACCATGAAAGATTTACTTTTTATGATAACAATCCAATTAACTGATAACATAGAGAAACCACAAAGTGTTGGCCACAGAAATGTAACGCCAACTGATCTGGCGGGTCCTCAGTTACTCAATGCAAAACGGGCTCTCCAGAACGCAACATAACACAACGCAAAATAAATCTATCGCGATGGAGCAGTACAAACACACATCCACTTACGTTTTCGAAACGATGCACGAGGATAAGAGCTCGACCCGCTGGCATTTTCTTGTCTCACTCGTCTATCGATGGAAATCGATGCGGCTGAAATAAACACGTCGTCTCCCTCTCTGTACGGCCAAGAATGAGAGAAATGAAATCACAGTTTTTCAGTGCACCAAGTACGGAACATTCACCTACAATTTCAGCAGTGGACTTCACAAATACAACTCACCTTCCTTAGTCCTTACACCGCCACCGCATCTCCTTCCCTGCCCTGCCTGAAACGTTACCAACAAACCTTCCCATTAGCCAACTTTGCCACCGGGGTTTGGTGCGGGGACTAGCGCGAACGCAGGTCCCCACTACCAGAAATTATACGCTCGAGTTACCCACATTTGGGGTAATCGCAAGGGTCAACCCAATCGAAGTGCAATGAAAGAGCCTCACCTTGAGAGGACTGCCTCCCTGATCACAGTGCCTCCCGCGTCAGGTAAGTATGCCTTTTCAGCCTCTCCGGGACCGCAAAACGCAACTTGTCTGCGCATACCATGTGGTAATGGAGGTCACGTGCTCCTCGTCCTGTCGTGTCGTGCTGTCCACTCGCTGCTATGCTACCTAGAAAAGAGAAGAGAATGTGAAGGTTGGTTGCTTGGTCACTTTTTCTGCTTTCACTTGATTATTTCTTCCCCAGAGGGAAGTGGGCCACGCTCGGAGGTAGTGCTATACCGAGGCAACCCGTGGCCGGGACGAGGCAAGCCTCTTTTCCACGGCCCAGTTCCAAAAATCAGTTTAATATATGAGCTGCTCGATGAGCAGCGGTATCAGATATTAAGCTGATAAGAACAGATTACTACACTTGATCTTAGCCAAAAGGCCGAGAAGCGATGCCCGTAAATGGCTCACGGCGGACAAGGTGCTCCCAGTCTCATGGCCACGAGATATGGTGGTCCGTTACAATCCGTGCCAAGGAAGGAATGCCCAAAGCCAACCTGAAAGCGAGGCGCACACAACGATCGCTCTTGTACAGTGGGCAGCAGCACCAGCATTGCATGGCACTTGCGTGACGGCAAGAGGACAAATGCACATTGTGCTTGCTCTGACCTCGTTTTCATTTTCCCTTATAACAAAGTTTAATTTTCACGGCAAATTACTTGTCTACGACCATACCACAGGGAAAACACCGGTTCTCGTCCGATCACCGAAGTTAAGCCCTGTCGGGCGGGGTTTAGTACTTGGATGGGAGACCGCCTGGGAATACCCCGTGTTGTAGGCTTCCCTTTTTCTTCTGTACACTTGATTATCTCAAAAAATCTCAGTTTCTTTCAATGAAAGAAAGACACATTCCAAACCAGGTTTTTTGAACACAACATGCCAACGATATGTCAAAGATGAGACATACGACAAAAACAAAATAGTTCACACGAGAAAGTGGAACTTGTATTCCCAAGGGAGCGCGTGCGCGCGAGATCTTATCAATCCAACGTTTATGACATGAAACGTATCTTTTCGTGTGAGCAAAGAACAGGATACGACAAGTAAAAAATGCATGCACTGTTATGCATTAGATGGAAGTTAACCTAGCCCGGATGATATGTATACAACGAAGGCTACAACACTACAACATTGATCTTGCGAAAACGTGACTTACGTGACGTAGCGCACTTCAAAGTCTTACTGTTCCCTGCTCAACACGGACAGTACGTATTCAAAGGGCCGATAAAGACACTATCCTGAACCATGAAAGATTTACTTTTTATGATAACAATCCAATTAACTGATAACATAGAGAAACCACAAAGTGTTGGCACAGAAATGTAACGCCAACTGATCTGGCGGGTCCTCAGTTACTCAATGCAAACGGGGCTCTCCAGAACGCAACATAACACAACGCAAAAGAAATCTATCGCGATGGAGCAGTACAAACACACATCCACTTACGTTTTCGAAACGATGCACGAGGATAAGAGCTCGACCCGCTGGCATTTTCTTGTCTCACTCGTCTATCGATGGAAATCGATGCGGCTGAAATAAACACGTCGTCTCCCTCTCTGTACGGCCAAGAATGAGAGAAATGAAATCACAGTTTTTCAGTGCACCAAGTACGGACATTCACCTACAATTTCAGCAGTGGACTTCACAAATACAACTCACCTTCCTTAGTCCTTACACCGCCACCGCATCTCCTTCCCTGCCCTGCCTGAAACGTTACCAACAAACTTCCCATTAGCCAACTTTGCCACCGGGGTTTGGTGCGGGACTAAGCGCGAACGCAGGTCCCCACTACCAGAAATTATACGCTCGAGTTACCCACATTTGGGGTAATCGCAAGGGTCAACCCCAATCGAAGTGCAATGAAAGAGCCTCACCTTGAGAGGACTGCCTCCCTGATCACCAAGTGCCTCCCGCGTCAGGTAAGTTTTTTTTATGTTTAAGGCGAATGGCAGCCCCCCGGTAGGGTGAGTGCAATGGCTGCCAGACATTCAGACTCATCCATCAACAACAATGGTTCGCCTCAAACGGGGGTGCACCAGCACGTCAAACGTCACCGGGGAATCGAACCCCGCCCCTACAAACAAAAAAAAAAAACAAAACTAACGAAGAAAAGCATTCACGAGACGCCTCGTCCGACTTACACTCGAGAATGGCATTTCCACATCAAACAAACAAACAAGCAAACCAACAGGACGAAGGACTACAGGACAAAACAAAAACAACCGAACTGTGCAGCGGCGAATGGCAGACCTGACAAGGACGCCAGTCAGAAAGACTCATCCTAACAGGAGTAGGTACGCCGCGAGACAGCAACAGCTTGGGGCGACAATGGGACTAGAACTGGGACAGAGAAAAACGACCATTGCAAACAGAGCCGATAATGCCAGACGCACCCCACTGACGATGAAAATAACGTAGACGACGGGGGGACTTGAAACGCTTAAAAAGGAGAGGTAGATTGAACTTGACACGAGAGCGGACCTTTGCGATGACATCGAGAGCACCGGGCGGCACATTACGGAAACGAAAGTCATTCCGAGCGAGCCAGATAAAATACTTACAGACAACCTAGGATGTACACGAAAACACGAGGAACTCGACGGATCTCAGCCGGGTCAAAAACCAAACAGCACGTGACGGCAAACCAAAGAAGGGGACGAAGACGAAAAAACCAAACAATAGAGACTGTAACCATGAAAGAACACTATGAGCAAGAGGGCAGGAGAAAAACAAGTGAGAAGGACATTCAGAGGCAAGACGGCAAAAAGCAAGAAGGGTCGACCGAGTACCCAAAAACCGACAAGGCGATCGGCAGTGTACAACACGCCATGGCGACCTTTCAGTTGAGATCGATCACTGGGCGGTCAAGATTGAAGAAGAACAATTGGGACCAGGTCGAAGGCCAGTAGAGAGTATAGCCATACAAAGGAAAAAACTTGTCAACACAATGGGGAGTCGGACGATCCTCAGACAGCAAAAACAAATAAACAGAATTTGCAGAGATAGAGGAAACAGCAGCAAACATGATGAGGGGACAAAGACGCAATGACAAGGGAGGAACGACGCCGACGGGAAAAGGAACCACCAACCAAACGCCAAGCAGACAGAAGAGCAGAGTAAAACGGGGGGAGGGACTTGGAGGAAAAGGCCTCAGGACGGGACAGAACAACATCAAGAGCAGGGACACCAAAACGAGAATCACACCAAAAGGAAAAGAAATGGACCCAACTACGCGGAGAAAACAGTGAAACGCCGAACCCACTGGACAAGAAGCGCAGAAACCTTAAGACGAAGATCAATGACAGAAAAACCCACCAGCAGATGTAGGCTGAACAACAACAGCACGAGAAACCAGATCGCGTTTGCCCTTCCAAAAAAACCCAAAAACCAATTTACAAAGCTCGGAAGAAACCCAAGGGGGGACATGAATTAGGGAGGCAATGTACCAAAACCCTAGAAAGGGCCAAGGCGTTGATGACGAGAGCTCTCCCGCCGTAGGACAGGGAGCGTTGCCTCCAAGAAGCCAGCACATTCTCCACGGCATCAATCCTAGGACGCCAGTTCACTTCCTCCAAATTCCCAGGCCCAATAAAGACGCCCAGCACTTTGATCTTGGCCGAGGTCCCAGTCCAGGGTGACAGGGGGGTCAGTCCTGCCAGACCACGAACCGAGCCACAATCCCTTGGATTTGGATCCCTGATTAAGCTTAGCACCAGAACCCCTTTCAAAAAGAGCATAAACTTCAAAAATAGCAGCAATGGCAATATCAGACGTGACAATGAGAGAGGTGTCATCGGCGTACTGCGAGATCGGAGACAGGGCCCGCGGGGGCCCGGGGACAGAAAGACCAATGATACGTGGATTGGCACGAATGTTAACAGCAAGCACTTCAGAAACTAGAACATACAATAATGGAGACAAAGGACAGCCCTGACGCACGCCACGAGACAAAGGAAAAAACCGAGACAGATAACCATTAACAACTACAGAGCTTTGGACAGCAGAATAGAACAGAACAACCCAACGGACAAAAGATGGGCCAAAACCCATCCTCGACAAAGTAGCACACATAAATGACCAATCCACTCTATCAAAGGCCTTTTCCTGGTCTAAGGAGAGAACGGCAACGGGATGTCAGATTCCGTGGCAAAGGCAACCACATCACGCAAAAGAGCAACATTCTCGCCAATAAACCTGCCAGGAACACCGCAGGTCTGATCCTCACTAACAAACCAGATGGATAACTTTGAGAAGGCGCCCAGCAATAAACACGAGAAGCAAGCTTATAGTCGACGTTGAGAAGGGAGATGGGGCGCCAGTTACGAGCGTCCAACCGATCTCCCTTCTTAAAGATTAAGGATATGAGACCCCGCCGTTGAGACAAAGACATAGAACCAGACAGATAACACGAATTCAAGACCTCCACTAAATCAGACCCAAGGACGTCCCAGAATTTCAAGTTAAAACTCCATGGGAGAGGCCATCGGACCCCGGGGCTTTACGACGAGCCATGCCAACAAGGGCACGATGACACTCCTCAAGAGTCAGAAAGCCCTCACAAAGATCAGCTTGGGCAGATGAAAGGACGAGGGACACATTACTGAGAAGAATATCTTGAGCGGCGGAATCCGTAGGACAGGCAGTAAAAAAAGAGAGGAGTAGAAAGTGGCGAACGAAGAACACAGATCAGAAGGTGTTGAAACAATGGACCCATCAGGGTTCCGAAGCGCAGAAACCCACCGGTCAGCAGACCGTTTCTTCTCTAAACGAAAAAAGTACGCCGATGAGACTTCGCCCTCCTCAACCCATCGGACACACGTGACCGTACTTGGGCACCTTGAGCAGCCCTGATGTCATAGGCGGAAAGCTGTTCAAGGGTGGATCGATAAACACCTAAAACAGACAGGCAACCAGCATCAAGCCGTGCCTTGAGGTGTGCCGCCAACTAGCCAACAAATCGCGTGACCAAGATTCTTTCTGCGACCGGCGCACACAGTAAGATACCGTAATGCCCTTCGATCTTTGCTTTACCGGAATCCCACCACTTGGAAAGAGAGGAAAAACAGAGCTTACAGTCCTTCCAATCGGCCCAAAAGTCAGAAATAAGGCGACAGACCAGTACTCCTCCTCCTCCAGGACTGAGGTATTAAGCTTCCAAAGCCCCGGACCAGGAGGAATAACGTCAGGAACAGTAAGAGAGCAGGACACAGCACAATGGTCTGAAAACGGACACGGAAGAATTTCACAAACAGAGACAGAGACGCAACCCAGACATAAGGGCACCCAATTAGATCTATACGGGAGGAGATAGAGCCATCCGCCTTAGTCCAGGTAAAGGCGGAGGAAGACGGATGGAGGTATCTCCAAATATCAATACAACAGACATCGTCAAAAAGACGACCAAGGGCAACAACACTCTCACGCGAGGTATCACCGACCACGGAGCCCACACGGTCAGCAGCGCGATCAAAGACGGTATTAAAATCGCCGGCGAGGAGGGTGGGAACTGAAGGGTCTAATCGGGAAGAGACCCCGTCCAGGAAGGCATCACGATCAGGGTTACGATTGGGAGCATAAATGCAAGCAACCCTGAACACAGCGCCACGCAAAGAAAACTCACATAACAAAAACCGACCACAACTATCAGAGGAAGAGATTTAACAAGGGACAACACTGGACGAAAACAAAAACATACAACCACAAGGACTTATTAGAGCCGGAGACACCACAACGGAAAGACCAGATGACTGGAAACCAGGACTGACACTCACTGAGGGAGATGCAGTGGGCCTCTTGGAGGCACACTACATCAGGAAACAACAGGCAAGGAATGAAGCCACTGTACAAACCCAGCTCGCTTAGACTGGTCTCGCAGACCGTTGACGTTAATTGAGACAACTGACAGAGCCATAATGGAGTACAGTAAAAGAGTAACTATGTACGTGCTTTGCGTTGGGGGAGGGAAAACGACACATCAGGCAAACCTTCGTGCTTCGCAGACTTGACAGTATCAGCTGAAGCACGAGTCTTCGATTTAGTAGAAGAGGGCGCAGCTCCGCTCTTCTTAGCCACCTTTGTAAGAGCCTTCCGGGAAGGAGTAACAGAAGAGCTATCAGAGGAGGTTCTCAACGGAATCACAACCGCGTTTACGAGGAGTGGATACCTCAACCATTTCCACCTCCAAAGGTTCAACAGATTGGGAGGATGGAGGAAACACCCGAAGAAACAAGACTGTCGGTACCACCACTAGCAAACAGTACCCCTTACGACGCACACCTGTATTCTCAGCCACTTTACATAAAGTGCCACCACTTGGTGGTTTTTAACATTTTGTAATTTTTTAACAGAATCTCAGTACTTTTGGCAGATGCCCGTAAATGCTCACGGCGGACAAGGTGCTCCCAGTCTCATGGCCACGAGATATGGTGGTCCGATTACAATCCGTGCCAAGGAAGGAATGCCCAAAGCCAACCTGAAAGCGAGGCGCACACAACGATCGCTCTTGTACAGTGGGCAGCAGCACCAGCATTGCATGGCACTTGCGTTGACGGCAAGAGGACAAATGCACATTGTGCTTGCTCTGACCTCGTTTTCATTTTCCCTTATAACAAAGTTAATTTTCACGGCAAATTACTTGTCTACGACCATACCACAGGGAAAACACCGGTTCTCGTCCGATCACCGAAGTTAAGCCCTGTCGGGCGGGGTTAGTACTTGGATGGGAGACCGCCTGGGAATACCCCGTGTTGTAGGCTTCCCTTTTTCCTTCTGTACACTTGATTATCTCAAAAAATCTCAGTTTCTTTCAATGAAAGAACATTCCAAACCAGGTTTTTTGAACACAACATGCCAACGATATGTCAAAGATGAGACATACGACAAAAACAAAATAGTTCACACGAGAAAGTGGAACTTGTATTCCCAAGGGAGCGCGTGCGCGCGAGATCTTATCAATCCAACGTTTATGACATGAAACGTATCTTTTCGTGTGAGCAAAGAACAGGATACGACAAGTAAAAAATGCATGCACTGTTATGCATTAGATGGAAGTTAACCTAGCCCGGATGATATGTATACAACGAAGGCTACAACACTACAACATTGATCTTGCGAAAACGTGACTTACGTGACGTAGCGCACTTCAAAGTCTTACTGTTCCCTGCTCAACACGGACAGTACGTATTCAAAGGGCCGATAAGACACTATCCTGACCATGAAAGATTTACTTTTTATGATAACAATCCAATTAACTGATAACATAGAGAAACCACAAAGTGTTGGCCACAGAAATGTAACGCCAACTGATCTGGCGGGTCCTCAGTTACTCAATGCAAAACGGGCTCTCCAGAACGCAACATAACACAACGCAAAATAAATCTATCGCGATGGAGCAGTACAAACACACATCCACTTACGTTTTCGAAACGATGCACGAGGATAAGAGCTCGACCCGCTGGCATTTTCTTGTCTCACTCGTCTATCGATGGAAATCGATGCGGCTGAAATAAACACGTCGTCTCCCTCTCTGTACGGCCAAGAATGAGAGAAATGAAATCACAGTTTTTCAGTGCACCAAGTACGGAACATTCACCTACAATTTCAGCAGTGGACTTCACAAATACAACTCACCTTCCTTAGTCCTTACACCGCCACCGCATCTCCTTCCCTGCCCTGCCTGAAACGTTACCAACAAACCTTCCCATTAGCCAACTTTGCCACCGGGGTTTGGTGCGGGGACTAGCGCGAACGCAGGTCCCCACTACCAGAAATTATACGCTCGAGTTACCCACATTTGGGGTAATCGCAAGGGTCAACCCAATCGAAGTGCAATGAAAGAGCCTCACCTTGAGAGGACTGCCTCCCTGATCACAGTGCCTCCCGCGTCAGGTAAGTATGCCTTTTCAGCCTCTCCGGGACCGCAAAACGCAACTTGTCTGCGCATACCATGTGGTAATGGAGGTCACGTGCTCCTCGTCCTGTCGTGTCGTGCTGTCCACTCGCTGCTATGCTACCTAGAAAAGAGAAGAGAATGTGAAGGTTGGTTGCTTGGTCACTTTTTCTGCTTTCACTTGATTATTTCTTCCCCAGAGGGAAGTGGGCCACGCTCGGAGGTAGTGCTATACCGAGGCAACCCGTGGCCGGGACGAGGCAAGCCTCTTTTCCACGGCCCAGTTCCAAAAATCAGTTTAATATATGAGCTGCTCGATGAGCAGCGGTATCAGATATTAAGCTGATATAAGAACAGATACTACACACTTGATCTTAGCCAAAAGGCCGAGAAGCGATGCCCGTAAATGCTCACGGCGGACAAGGTGCTCCCAGTCTCATGGCCACGAGATATGGTGGTCCGATTACAATCCGTGCCAAGGAAGGAATGCCCAAAGCCAACCTGAAAGCGAGGCGCACACAACGATCGCTCTTGTACAGTGGGCAGCAGCACCAGCATTGCATGGCACTTGCGTTGACGGCAAGAGGACAAATGCACATTGTGCTTGCTCTGACCTCGTTTTCATTTTCCCTTATAACAAAGTTAATTTTCACGGCAAATTACTTGTCTACGACCATACCACACAGGGAAAACACCGGTTCTCGTCCGATCACCGAAGTTAAGCCTGTCGGGCGGGGTTAGTACTTGGATGGGAGACCGCCTGGGAATACCCCGTGTTGTAGGCTTCCCTTTTCCTTCTGTACACTTGATTATCTCAAAAAATCTCAGTTTCTTTCAATGAAAGAACATTCCAAACCAGGTTTTTTGAACACAACATGCCAACGATATGTCAAAGATGAGACATACGACATACGACAAAAACAAAATAGTTCACACGAGAAAGTGGAACTTGTATTCCCAAGGGAGCGCGTGCGCGCGAGATCTTATCAATCCAACGTTTATGACATGAAACGTATCTTTTCGTGTGAGCAAAGAACAGGATACGACAAGTAAAAAATGCATGCACTGTTATGCATTAGATGGAAGTTAACCTAGCCCGGATGATATGTATACAACGAAGGCTACAACACTACAACATTGATCTTGCGAAAACGTGACTTACGTGACGTAGCGCACTTCAAAGTCTTACTGTTCCCTGCTCAACACGGACAGTACGTATTCAAAGGGCCGATAAGACACTATCCTGACCATGAAAGATTTACTTTTATGATAACAATCCAATTAACTGATAACATAGAGAAACCACAAAGTGTTGGCCACAGAAATGTAACGCCAACTGATCTGGCGGGTCCTCAGTTACTCAATGCAAAACGGGCTCTCCAGAACGCAACATAACACAACGCAAAAGAAATCTATCGCGATGGAGCAGTACAAACACACATCCACTTACGTTTTCGAAACGATGCACGAGGATAAGAGCTCGACCCGCTGGCATTTTCTTGTCTCACTCGTCTATCGATGGAAATCGATGCGGCTGAAATAAACACGTCGTCTCCCTCTCTGTACGGCCAAGAATGAGAGAAATGAAATCACAGTTTTTCAGTGCACCAAGTACGGAACATTCACCTACAATTTCAGCAGTGGACTTCACAAATACAACTCACCTTCCTTAGTCCTTACACCGCCACCGCATCTCCTTCCCTGCCCTGCCTGAAACGTTACCAACAAACCTTCCCATTAGCCAACTTTGCCACCGGGGTTTGGTGCGGGGACTAGCGCGAACGCAGGTCCCCACTACCAGAAATTATACGCTCGAGTTACCCCACATTTGGGGTAATCGCAAGGGTCAACCCAATCGAAGTGCAATGAAAGAGCCTCACCTTGAGAGGACTGCCTCCCTGATCACAGTGCCTCCCGCGTCAGGTAAGTATGCCTTTTCAGCCTCTCCGGGACCGCAAAACGCAACTTGTCTGCGCATACCATGTGGTAATGGAGGTCACGTGCTCCTCGTCCTGTCGTGTCGTGCTGTCCACTCGCTGCTATGCTACCTAGAAAAGAGAAGAGAATGTGAAGGTTGGTTGCTTGGTCACTTTTTCTGCTTTCACTTGATTATTTCTTCCCCAGAGGGAAGTGGGCCACGCTCGGAGGTAGTGCTATACCGAGGCACCCGTGGCCGGGACGAGGCAAGCCTCTTTTCCACGGCCCAGTTCCAAAAATCAGTTTAATATATGAGCTGCTCGATGAGCAGCGTATCAGATATTAAGCTGATAAGAACAGATACTACACTTGATCTTAGCCAAAAGGCCGAGAAGCGATGCCCGTAAATGCTCACGGCGGACAAGGTGCTCCCAGTCTCATGGCCACGAGATATGGTGGTCCGATTACAATCCGTGCCAAGGAAGGAATGCCCAAAGCCAACCTGAAAAGCGAGGCGCACACAACGATCGCTCTTGTACAGTGGGCAGCAGCACCAGCATTGCATGGCACTTGCGTTGACGGCAAGAGGACAAATGCACATTGTGCTTGCTCTGACCTCGTTTTCATTTTCCCTTATAACAAAAGTTAATTTTCACGGCAAATTACTTGTCTACGACCATACCACAGGGAAAAAACACCGTTCTCGTCCGATCACCGAAGTTAAGCCCTGTCGGGCGGGGTTAGTACTTGGATGGGAGACCGCCTGGGAATACCCCCGTGTTGTAGGCTTCCCTTTTTCCTTCTGTACACTTGATTATCTCAAAAAATCTCAGTTTCTTTCAATGAAAGAACATTCCAAACCAGGTTTTTTGAACACAACATGCCAACGATATGTCAAAGATGAGACATACGACAAAAACAAAATAGTTCACGAGAGAAAGTGGAACTTGTATTCCAAGGGAGCGCGTGCGCGCGAGATCTTATCAATCCAACGTTTATGACATGAAACGTATCTTTTCGTGTGAGCAAAGAACAGGATACGACAAGTAAAAAATGCATGCACTGTTATGCATTAGATGGAAGTTAACCTAGCCCGGATGATATATGTATACAACGAAGGCTACAACACTACAACATTGATCTTGCGAAAACGTGACTTACGTGACGTAGCGCACTTCAAAGTCTTACTGTTCCCTGCTCAACACGGACAGTACGTATTCAAAGGGCCGATAAGACACTATCCTGACCATGAAAGATTTACTTTTTTATATGATAACAATCCAATTAACTGATAACATAGAGAAACCACAAAGTGTTGGCCACAGAAATGTAACGCCAACTGATCTGGCGGGTCCTCAGTTACTCAATGCAAAACGGGCTCTCCAGAACGCAACATAACACAAACGCAAAAGAAATCTATCGCGATGGAGCAGTACAAACACACATCCACTTACGTTTTCGAAACGATGCACGAGGATAAGAGCTCGACCCGCTGGCATTTTCTTGTCTCACTCGTCTATCGATGGAAATCGATGCGGCTGAAATAAACACGTCGTCTCCTCTCTGTACGGCCAAGAATGAGAGAAATGAAATCACAGTTTTTCAGTGCACCAAGTACGGAAAACATTCACCTACAATTTCAGCAGTGGACTTCACAAATACAACTCACCTTCCTTAGTCCTTACACCGCCACCGCATCTCCTTCCCTGCCCTGCCTGAAACGTTACCAACAAACCTTCCCATTAGCCAACTTTGCCACCGGGGTTTGGTGCGGGGGACTAGCGCGAACGCAGGTCCCCACTACCAGAAATTATACGCTCGAGTTACCCACATTTGGGGTAATCGCAAGGGTCAACCCAATCGAAGTGCAATGAAAGAGCCTCACCTTGAGAGGACTGCCTCCCTGATCACAGTGCCTCCCGCGTCAGGTAAGTATGCCTTTTCAGCCTCTCCGGGACCGCAAAACGCAACTTGTCTGCGCATACCATGTGGTAATGGAGGTCACGTGCTCCTCGTCCTGTCGTGTCGTGCTGTCCACTCGCTGCTATGCTACCTAGAAAAGAGAAGAGAATGTGAAGGTTGGTTGCTTGGTCACTTTTTCTGCTTTCACTTGATTATTTCTTCCCCAGAGGGAAGTGGGCCACGCTCGGAGGTAGTGCTATACCGAGGCAACCCGTGGCCGGGACGAGGCAAGCCTCTTTTCCACGGCCCGTTCCAAAAATCAGTTTAATATATGAGCTGCTCGATGAGCAGCGTATCAGATATTAAGCTGATAAGAACAGATACTACACTTGATCTTAGCCAAAAGGCCGAGAAGCGATGCCCGTAAATGCTCACGGCGGACAAGGTGCTCCCAGTCTCATGGCCACGAGATATGGTGGTCCGATTACAATCCGTGCCAAGGAAGGAATGCCCAAAGCCAACCTGAAAGCGAGGCGCACACAACGATCGCTCTTGTACAGTGGGCAGCAGCACCAGCATTGCATGGCACTTGCGTTGACGGCAAGAGGACAAATGCACATTGTGCTTGCTCTGACCTCGTTTTCATTTTCCCTTATAACAAAGTTAATTTTCACGGCAAATTACTTGTCTACGACCATACCACAGGGAAAACACCGGTTCTCGTCCGATCACCGAAGTTAAGCCCTGTCGGGCGGGGTTAGTACTTGGATGGGAGACCGCCTGGGAATACCCCGTGTTGTAGGCTTCCCTTTTTCCTTCTGTACACTTGATTATCTCAAAAAATCTCAGTTTCTTTCAATGAAAGAACATTCCAAACCAGGTTTTTTGAACACAACATGCCAACGATATGTCAAAGATGAGACATACGACAAAAACAAAATAGTTCACACGAGAAAGTGGAACTTGTATTCCCAAGGGAGCGCGTGCGCGCGAGATCTTATCAATCCAACGTTTATGACATGAAACGTATCTTTTCGTGTGAGCAAAGAACAGGATACGACAAGTAAAAAATGCATGCACTGTTATGCATTAGATGGAAGTTAACCTAGCCCGGATGATATGTATACAACGAAGGCTACAACACTACAACATTGATCTTGCGAAAACGTGACTTACGTGACGTAGCGCACTTCAAAGTCTTACTGTTCCCTGCTCAACACGGACAGTACGTATTCAAAGGGCCGATAAGACACTATCCTGACCATGAAAGATTTACTTTTTATGATAACAATCCAATTAACTGATAACATAGAGAAACCACAAAGTGTTGGCCACAGAAATGTAACGCCAACTGATCTGGCGGGTCCTCAGTTACTCAATGCAAAACGGGCTCTCCAGAACGCAACATAACACAACGCAAAATAAATCTATCGCGATGGAGCAGTACAAACACACATCCACTTACGTTTTCGAAACGATGCACGAGGATAAGAGCTCGACCCGCTGGCATTTTCTTGTCTCACTCGTCTATCGATGGAAATCGATGCGGCTGAAATAAACACGTCGTCTCCCTCTCTGTACGGCCAAGAATGAGAGAAATGAAATCACAGTTTTTCAGTGCACCAAGTACGGAACATTCACCTACAATTTCAGCAGTGGACTTCACAAATACAACTCACCTTCCTTAGTCCTTACACCGCCACCGCATCTCCTTCCCTGCCCTGCCTGAAACGTTACCAACAAACCTTCCCATTAGCCAACTTTGCCACCGGGGTTTGGTGCGGGGACTAGCGCGAACGCAGGTCCCCACTACCAGAAATTATACGCTCGAGTTACCCACATTTGGGGTAATCGCAAGGGTCAACCCAATCGAAGTGCAATGAAAGAGCCTCACCTTGAGAGGACTGCCTCCCTGATCACAGTGCCTCCCGCGTCAGGTAAGTTTTTATGTTTAAGGCGAATGGCTGGCCCCCCGGTAGGGTGAGTGCAATGGCCGCCAGACATAACGACGAATCCGTCAAACACAACGGTTCACCTCAAACGGGGGTGCACCAACACGCCAACTTCGCCGGGGAATCGAACCCCGCCCCTACCAACAAGTAACAAAAGACAAACACACAAACGAGGAATTGCACCTAGGAGATGCCTCGCCTGACTTACACTCCTAAATGACAATTCGACAAAACGACAAAAAAGACTCAAAAACAACTGGACAAACCAAAACAAACACAACCCAGCACAAGGGTGAAAAGCGACCCACAAAAGGCCACCCGTCAACCGACTTACCCAGCGCCAAGGCGTTGGTTCACCCCCGAAAAAAAGGCCAGGACATGCACACGCAACACAAAACCAGCACCTAAATGTGAACAACCAGAGTATCATTACGCAACGACGCCACCACACCACGACCACCCCACTGACGGACAAAATAACGACGACGGCGATCAGACCGGAAACGACGGAAAAACAACGGAAGATTAAACCGAACCCGAGACTTCACACGCTCCATAACGTCAACAGCCGAAGGACGAACACCCCTAAGACGAAAATCATTCCGAGTCCCCCAAATACAAAACTTGCAGACATTCAACATATAAACAAAAACCCGCGGAACCACAGACAACTCATCAGCCGAGAAACCAAAAAGTGTATGACGAACCAAGATAGAAGGACAAAGAGGAGAAGCCAAGAACATAAGAGACTGAAGCCATGACAAAACACTGACCGCCAGAGGACAGTGAAAAAACAGATGCTGAAGAGACTCGACAGGAGCAGAACAAAAACAAGCAGTAGAAAGAGCATAACCAAAACCAGCAAGCCTTTCGGCCGTGTAAAGGACCCCGTGAGAAATTTTCCAAGACAAATCAATAACTGGACGATCCAAATCAAAAAAGAAAAGCTGATGCCAAGTAGAAGACCAATAAAGAGAACCAAACAAAGGAAAGAACTTCTCCTCACAATGAGGAGAGACAGCATTCTCGGACAAAAGAAACAAATAAGCAGATTTCGTGGTCATAGTAGAAACAGGACAAAAATCAATACCCGAACCAATACCCAAAGAAGACGCTGTAAGGGATCCTTTACACGCCCGCCAAGCAGTCAACAGAGAACGATAAAACGGAGGCAGAGAATCCGGCGAAAAACAAAGCGGAGCAGAAAAAACGAGATGCGGAGGAGCGGCAAGCCGAGAAGAAAACCAAAAAACCATGAAAGTGACCCAAGAAGACGGAGAAGAAACAAAACGACGAACCCACTGAACATGAAGAGCCATAACCTTACACTGAAAATCCACAACAGAGAAACCACCCAAACAAGAAGGCTGAACCACAACACGACGAGCGACCAAGTCTCGCTTACCGCTCCAAAAAAATTTAAAAATTAACGTATTCAACTCGACACTGACCCACCGGGGAACATGGATTAAAGAGGCCACGTACCACACACGGGAAAGGGCCAAGGCATTGATAACAAGTGCCTTGCCCTTATAGGATAACGAACGCTGACGCCAAGAGTTCAAAGCATTTTCAACCGCGGTGATACGCGGCCTCCAATTGTCCTCCTCCAAATTACCCGGACCCAGAAAAACCCCAACACCTTCACCTTCACCGATGACCAAGTAATGTTCACCGGTGAGTCAGTGCGCCCATTCCAACCACCCAACCACAAACCTTCGCATTTTCCAAAATTTAATTTAGCCCCAGACCCCCTCTCATACAAAGAATAGACATCAAAAACAGCCAAAATACCAGGAACAGAAGAAACAACCAACGTAGTGTCATCAGCGTACGCAGAAATAACAGGCAGAGAAGACGAAGAACCAGGAAGAGACAAACCAGAAATTAAACCACTAGAACGAATATTACATGCAAGTACCTCGGCAACCAAAACGTAAAGGAGGGGAGACAGGGGACACCCCTGCCTCACCCCACGAGATAAACTAAAAGAATTAGAAATATAACCATTAACATTTACACAACTACTCACATTATTGTAAAATAAATTAACCCACCCAACAAAAGACTGCCCAAAACCCATGGCATATAGAGTAGAACGAAGGAACGCCCAATCAACCCTGTCGAATGCCTTTTCTTGGTCAAGAGAAAGAAGAGCAGCAGGAACACCAGAAGAAGAGCAAAAATCAACAACATCACGAAGAAAAGCAACATTTTCACCAATAAAACGGCCAGGAACACCACAAGACTGATCTTTATCAACAACCAAATGAATAACTTTAAGAAGACGAGCAGCAATAGAACGAGAAGCAATTTTATAATCGACATTCAACAGGGAGATTGGACGCCAGTTTTTAGGGTCAAGACGATCCCCTTTCTTAAACGATAAAGTAATGATACCTCGGCGCTGAGAGTGAGACAAACAGCCCAAACCAAAAGCAGAATTCAATACACAAACCAAATCCAAACCCAAAACATGCCAAAATTTTAAATAGAATTCCATGGGAAGGCCATCACAACCAGGAGCTTTACCACGGGCCATGCCCTGAAGAGCTGCAAAACACTCCTCCTGGCTGAGAAGACCTTCGCACACCTCACTATCATTATACGGAAGAACTGAAGAAATGTTAGAAAGAAGCTCAGCACGAGCATTGGAGTCACAAGGAGCAGCAGAGAAAAGATCCGAATAGAAAGAACGAAAAACATCACACAACCCATCCTTGTCCGTAACCAAAGTACCATCACTAGCTCTCAGCGCCGAGATATTACGGTCAGTGCCGTTTTTCTTTTCGAGCCGGAAGAAGTAAGCAGAGGAGGACTCACCCTCCTCCACCCACCTCGACCGGGCACGAACTTGAGCACCACGAGCAACTTCAACATCCAAAGCACGGAGACGAGACAGAGTAGAAAGATACGCAGGAAGAAAAGAAAGACGACCAGAATCAATATGAACTTTTAAATGGGCAGCAAGACTAGACAAAATATTACGTTCCACTACTTTACTTTTACCACGACCTTTACAATAATTAATACTAATACGTTTAATATGGGATTTGCCACTGTCCCACCACCTAGTGAGGGAAGAAAAAGAAGACTGACGAGACTGCCAATAAGACCAGAAAGTTGAGATGAGGTCGATATACTCGGCCTCATCCAGAACAGAAAGATTGAGCTTCCACAACCCCGAACCCGGAGGAACGGAGCTGGGGAGAGCCCATGAGAAAGAAATAGCGCAATGATCAGAAAAGGGACACGGCAGAATGTCTACAGAAGACACATAAGGCACCCAAGCATACGGGCAACCGATGAGGTCAATGCGCGAGGCAAGGGCCCCATCGGGCCGGAACCAGGTGAAAGCAGAATCATTTGGGTGCCTTTCACGCCAAATATCCACCACACAACAATCCAAAAACATAGCCGACAACAGAGCAGAACTTTCACGAGAGACATCAAAAGGACAAGACCCACGGCGATCCCGAACACGATCCAGGACCGTGTTGAAATCGCCGCACAAAAGAGTGGGAACAGCAGGATCAATAGAGTCAACACAACGAACCAAAAAAGCATCACGGTCAGGATTACGATTGGGAGCATAAATAGAAGCAACCCGAAAAACAGAACCACGAAGAGAAAACTCAACCAAAACAAAACGACCATCAAACTCACAAACCACAGACTTACACTCCAAAACCGAACGATACAAAACAACCACACCACGAGAATGATTGGTACCAAAAGAACCAGCACACAAGTAACCAAACCGAGAAAACCAAGAAAGAAGATCATCATTAGAGACGGCGTGGGTCTCCTGTAGACAAACTACCGAAGGAGAGAGATGGGACAACCACTGGAGAAACCCAAGACGCTTGTCACCATCTCTCAACCCATTAACGTTAACAGAAATAACAGTAAGAGCCATAATAAAGTAATAAAGTAGTGACAAACCCATGGCAAAAAACAAAAAGGTGGCGAGACAATGGCAAATTAACGGCGCCTAGCAGGGCTAGGCGAAGAAGGACGACGACGAGACCTATGAGGATCCGGGCTAAGAGGACTAGGAGGGGTCCTCTCGTCACCGGAACGAGACCGGGAACGAGAGGACGGACGGAGGGCCATCCCCGAGCCAGAACTACGAGAACTGACCCGAGGAGGAAGAGGAACAACAAAAGCCGAAGCAACGAGATCGTCCTTTGATGATGGGAGAGATGCCTTCAGTTTTTGCACCATAGATGCAGTCTCTTCCCTTGATACAAGTGGGGGATTCAACCCCCCCAAACCACCGCGCCCAACTTTGACCGGTATTTTCGACCGCAAAGGTCCAGAATCCACAACCGAGGCCAGAGCATCATCCCCCGAATCAACCCCAACCTCAGGCACACCCGATGACGGTAACACAGACCCCGAAAGGGGAGAAAAGGTAGGGGAGGACTCCTGCCCCTCCTCCTGAGACTCCCCGGCCTGACCGGTGGAAGCCCCCAAAACACTACCGCTGGGAGAGGGATCCAGAACCCTCTCCTCAGCCCCCCCCGACCCACTGTCCGGCAACGGCTGGCTCACCAATTCATTGAGCTCATTGTCACGTTCATCTACACACATAGACTGCGGACCCACAGCAGAGCCAGAGCACTGCGACGAGGACGCAGAGCCCACCCCCCCAGAAACAACACCCACCCCGAGGCCGGAGCCACCAGGGAGGAAGGAACAGACGCAACATCATTATCATTATCATTTTCATTATTAACAACATCATTATCATTGCCATCAACATTATCGCCATCTTCACTGTCCATGTCCGTCTCCGGTCTACCCGGCACGTACCACACAGGCTTCGGACAGTTTCGAACAAAATGCCCGGCCTCATGGCATCTACGGCACTTTCCCTTTAAAGGGCAATCAGCAGCCTTATGGTTGTTGTTGCAAATGTCGCAAACAAGGGGCTGCCCCTTGTACCACACACGACAGTTGATCCCGTCAATCTTGATGTTACGTGGGATCTCGTGCTTGCGCACCATGCGCACCAAACGCGTTCCCGTAAAGACACCAGGGACATTCGCCCACTGCTGGTGCTTGACCTCCTTGACATCGTCGAAAAATTTTAGGGCCTCCCTAACCTTATCATTATTTCCCTCAAAAGGGAACAAGTATACCATGACCATTGAGACGGGGGCAGAAGAAATAACCGCACAACTGACATCTCCAAAAACTATGGACCCGGCCTCCTCATAGGTCTTCTTACGGGCAGGGTCAATAAAGGAAATACGAATGATCCCCCCTGGACAGACCTGGATAGAATCAACCAGATCAGCCAGGGAGTCCGCGATGATGCCGGCAACCCCGGCATGGGAAGTCCCAGCGGGGAAGCCGGACTTTATGATTAGAGTGCGCGTATTGCGTGGAATCATTATGACAAAATAATTTAAAATCCAATTACTAGTACAGTGAAATAAGAGTAAACCTTAAGCAGCTGCTAAAGGACTAATAATAATAAAGATGTTTAACCTTATGTATCACACTAAATATCAAAAGTATCCCACTCCAAATTTTAATAATGCAGATAAACTAATATGGATAGCAAATTCACAACTAATATATATGTACAGTCACTTGCAGAAGTAACTATTTATGTATAAGTTCCAATTAATTAATTATTTCCAACACAATCCACAAAATATAACCTCACTAGAAAGTAAGGTATAATATGCAACAAAAATCCAATTACACAATAAGCAAATAACAACCGAAAATATTATAGCAATTAAATATCACTCAGAACACCCTTAATAAGTAGAAAACAAACAAAAAACCTCAAGAAATTTTCTTAAGGAGCCACACAGAAACCAAAGAACACACCAAAAAAGTAGAAAACCACACGAAAAACCAAAAAGGACACTTCAGTGACGGACTAAATGAAGTGCCAAAAAACGAGGGCTCAAAGAGCCCTGGAAGCGAGAAAAATGAAAAACAGAAAGACTCGGCTTACCCCGGGTTACCGCAGAACGCGGAGCATTAGGCCCCGGGAGGGTCACCGAAAAAATAAAAGAAAACCAAAGAGACAAAGAAAAACTACAACAAAAACCTTACCACACTCCAAAATATGAATAAAGAAACCACACTCCAAAAATGAAAAGAAAAGGTCCAGGCCACACTCCAAAAATTGAGGTCTCCCAGCAAGAAAAAGAGCTCACTCTGCAGGGTTTGACTTTTTACGGCCAAACCCGCGTTCAGGTAAGTATGCCTTTTCAGCCTCTCCGGGACCGCAAAACGCAACTTGTCTGCGCATACCATGTGGTAATGGAGGTCACGTGCTCCTCGTCCTGTCGTGTCGTGCTGTCCACTCGCTGCTATGCTACCTAGAAAAGAGAAGAGAATGTGAAGGTTGGTTGCTTGGTCACTTTTTCTGCTTTCACTTGATTATTTCTTCCCCAGAGGGAAGTGGGCCACGCTCGGAGGTAGTGCTATACCGAGGCAACCCGTGGCCGGGACGAGGCAAGCCTCTTTTCCACGGCCCAGTTCCAAAAATCAGTTTAATATATGAGCTGCTCGATGAGCAGCGGATGAGCAGCGTATCAGATATTAAGCTGATAAGAACAGATTACTACACTTGATCTTAGCCAAAAGGCCGAGAAGCGATGCCCGTAAATGCTCACGGCGGACAAGGTGCTCCCAGTCTCATGGCCACGAGATATGGTGGTCCGATTACAATCCGTGCCAAGGAAGGAATGCCCAAAGCCAACCTGAAAGCGAGGCGCACACAACGATCGCTCTTGTACAGTGGGCAGCAGCACCAGCATTGCATGGCACTTGCGTTGACGGCAAGAGGACAAATGCACATTGTGCTTGCTCTGACCTCGTTTTCATTTTCCCTTATAACAAAGTTAATTTTCACGGCAAATTACTTGTCTACGACCATACCACAGGGAAAACACCGGTTCTCGTCCGATCACCGAAGTTAAGCCCTGTCGGGCGGGGTTAGTACTTGGATGGGAGACCGCCTGGGAATACCCCGTGTTGTAGGCTTCCCTTTTTCCTTCTGTACACTTGATTATCTCAAAAAATCTCAGTTTCTTTCAATGAAAGAACATTCCAAACCAGGTTTTTTGAACACAACATGCCAACGATATGTCAAAGATGAGACATACGACAAAAACAAAATAGTTCACACGAGAAAGTGGAACTTGTATTCCCAAGGGAGCGCGTGCGCGCGAGATCTTATCAATCCAACGTTTATGACATGAAACGTATCTTTTCGTGTGAGCAAAGAACAGGATACGACAAGTAAAAAATGCATGCACTGTTATGCATTAGATGGAAGTTAACCTAGCCCGGATGATATGTATACAACGAAGGCTACAACACTACAACATTGATCTTGCGAAAACGTGACTTACGTGACGTAGCGCACTTCAAAGTCTTACTGTTCCCTGCTCAACACGGACAGTACGTATTCAAAGGGCCGATAAGACACTATCCTGACCATGAAAGATTTACTTTTTATGATAACAATCCAATTAACTGATAACATAGAGAAACCACAAAGTGTTGGCCACAGAAATGTAACGCCAACTGATCTGGCGGGTCCTCAGTTACTCAATGCAAAACGGGCTCTCCAGAACGCAACATAACACAACGCAAAATAAATCTATCGCGATGGAGCAGTACAAACACACATCCACTTACGTTTTCGAAACGATGCACGAGGATAAGAGCTCGACCCGCTGGCATTTTCTTGTCTCACTCGTCTATCGATGGAAATCGATGCGGCTGAAATAAACACGTCGTCTCCCTCTCTGTACGGCCAAGAATGAGAGAAATGAAATCACAGTTTTTCAGTGCACCAAGTACGGAACATTCACCTACAATTTCAGCAGTGGACTTCACAAATACAACTCACCTTCCTTAGTCCTTACACCGCCACCGCATCTCCTTCCCTGCCCTGCCTGAAACGTTACCAACAAACCTTCCCATTAGCCAACTTTGCCACCGGGGTTTGGTGCGGGGACTAGCGCGAACGCAGGTCCCCACTACCAGAAATTATACGCTCGAGTTACCCACATTTGGGGTAATCGCAAGGGTCAACCCAATCGAAGTGCAATGAAAGAGCCTCACCTTGAGAGGACTGCCTCCCTGATCACAGTGCCTCCCGCGTCAGGTAAGTATGCCTTTTCAGCCTCTCGGTGACCGCAAACCGCAACTTGTCTGCGCATACCATGTGGTAATGGAGGTCACGTGCTCCTCGTCCTGTCGTGTCGTGCTGTCCACTCGCTGCTATGCTACCTAGAAAAGAGAAGAGAATGTGAAGGTTGGTTGCTTGGTCACTTTTCTGCTTTCACTTGATTATTTCTTCCCCAGAGGGAAGTGGGCCACGCTCGGAGGTAGTGCTATACCGAGGCAACCCGTGGCCGGGACGAGGCAAGCCTCTTTTCCACGGCCCAGTTCCAAAAATCAGTTTAATATATGAGCTGCTCGATGAGCAGCGTATCAGAATTAAAAGCTGATAAGAACAGATACTACACTTGATCTTAGCCAAAAGGCCGAGAAGCGATGCCCGTAAATGCTCACGGCGGACAAGGTGCTCCCAGTCTCATGGCCACGAGATATGGTGGTCCGATTACAATCCGTGCCAAGGAAGGAATGCCCAAAGCACAACCTGAAAGCGAGGCGCACACAAACGATCGCTCTTGTACAGTGGGCAGCAGCACCAGCATTGCATGGCACTTGCGTGACGGCAAGAGGACAAATGCACATTGTGCTTGCTCTGACCTCGTTTTCATTTTCCCTTATAACAAAGTTAATTTTCACGGCAAATTACTTGTCTACGGACCATACACAGGGAAAACACCGGTTCTCGTCCGATCACCGAAGTTAAGCCCTGTCGGGCGGGGTTAGTACTTGGATGGGAGACCGCTGGGAATACCCCGTGTTGTAGGCTTCCCTTTTTCCTTCTGCTACACTTGATTATCTCAAAAAATCTCAGTTTCTTTCAATGAAAGAACATTCCAAACCAGGTTTTTTGAACACAACATGCCAACGATATGTCAAAGATGAGACATACGACAAAAAACAAATAGTTCACACGAGAAAGTGGAACTTGTATTCCCAAGGGAGCGCGTGCGCGCGAGATCTTTCATCCAACGTTATCGACATGACGAACCGTATCTTATTCGTTCCGGTAAGAGACAACGAACAGGATACCGGACAAGGTAAAAAAATGCATGCATCTGTTATGCATTAGATGGCAAGTTAACCTAGCCCGGAGGCATGAATGTATACAACGAAGGCTACAACACTACAACATTGATCTTGCGAAAAACGTGACTAACGTGTTGACGGTAGCGCACTTCAAAGTCCTTACTGCTTCCCTGCTCAACACGCGACTAAGTAACTGTATTACAAAGGCCGCGCATAAGACACTA
>NW_027180224.1:0-42933 GCF_036669925.1 Montipora capricornis | reverse complement strand
TATGGATCGAAAGGTAAACTATTGTAGATTTGCACTAAGCAAAAAACCGCATGAAAAAAGACCGATTAGACGAGAAATAACATTTTGTGTAAAAGTGTCGAAAATGGCCAATTTTCGCAAAATGGCAAAGGGGGACCAAAGGAAAATGTTCAAAAATGGCCGATTTTTTGGTCGAACTTCGGAAGGCTAAAAAAATAGGAAATACAAGTCGTACAATAGCCTAATTAGTATGGATCGAAAGGTAAACTATTGTAGATTTGCACTAAGCAAAAAACCGCATGAAAAAGACCGATTAGACGAGAAATAACATTTTGTGTAAAAGTGTCGAAAATGGCCAATTTTCGCAAAATGGCAAAGGGGGGACCAAAGGAAAATGTTCAAAAATGGCCGATTTTTTGGTCGAACTTCGGAAGGCTAAAAAAATAGGAAATACAAGTCGTACAATAGCCTAATTAGTATGGATCGAAAGGTAAACTATTGTAGATTTGCACTAAGCAAAAAACCGCATGAAAAAAGACCGATTAGACGAGAAAATAACATTTTGTGTAAAAGTGTCGAAAATGGCCAATTTTCGCAAAATGGCAAAGGGGGGGACAAAGGAAAATTTTCAAAAATGGCCGATTTTTGGTCGAACTTCGGAAGGCTAAAAAAATAGGAAATACAAGTCGTACAATAGCCTAATTAGTATGGATCGAAAGGTAAACTATTGTAGATTTGCACTAAGCAAAAAACCGCATGAAAAAAGACCGATTAGACGAGAAATAACATTTTGTGTAAAAGTGTCGAAAATGGCCAATTTTCGCAAAATGGCAAAGAGGGGGACCAAAGGAAAATTTTCAAAAATGGCCGATTTTTTGGTCGAACTTCGGAAGGCTAAAAAAATAGGAAATACAAGTCGTACAATAGCCTAATTAGTATGGATCGAAAGGTAAACTATTGTAGATTTGCACTAAGCAAAAAACCGCATGAAAAAAGACCGATTAGACGAGAAATAACATTTTGTGTAAAAGTGTCGAAAATGGCCAATTTTCGCAAAATGGCAAAGGGGGGACCAAAGGAAAATGTTCAAAAATGGCCGATTTTTTGGTCGAACTTCGGAAGGCTAAAAAAATAGGAAATACAAGTCGTACAATAGCCTAATTAGTATGGATCGAAAGGTAAACTATTGTAGATTTGCACTAAGCAAAAAACCGCATGAAAAAGACCGATTAGACGAGAAATAACATTTTGTGTAAAAGTGTCGAAAATGGCCATTTTCGCAAAATGGCAAAGGGGGGACCAAAGGAAAATGTTCAAAAATGGCCGATTTTTTGGTCGAACTTCGGAAGGCTAAAAAAATAGGAAATACAAGTCGTACAATAGCCTAATTAGTATGGATCGAAAGGTAAACTATTGTAGATTTGCACTAAGCAAGCAAAAAACCGCAAGAAAAAGACCGATTAGACGAGAAATAACATTTTGTGTAAAAGTGTCGAAAATGGCCAATTTTCGCAAAATGGCAAGGGAGGGACCAAAGGAAAATGTTCAAAAATGGCCGATTTTTTGGTCGAACTTCGGAAGGCTAAAAAAATAGGAAATACAAGTCGTACAATAGCCTAATTAGTATGGATCGAAAGGTAAACTATTGTAGATTTGCACTAAGCAAAAAACCGCATGAAAAAAGACCGATTAGACGAGAAATAACATTTTGTGTAAAAGTGTCGAAAATGGCCAATTTTCGCAAAATGGCAAAGGGGGGACCAAAGGAAAATGTTCAAAAATGGCCGATTTTTTGGTCGAACTTCGGAAGGCTAAAAAAATAGGAAATACAAGTCGTACAATAGCCTAATTAGTATGGATCGAAAGGTAAACTATTGTAGATTTGCACTAAGCAAAAAACCGCATGAAAAAAGACCGATTAGACGAGAAATAACATTTTGTGTAAAAGTGTCGAAAATGGCCAATTTTCGCAAAATGGCAAAGGGGGGACCAAAGGAAAATGTTCAAAAATGGCCGATTTTTTGGTCGAACTTCGGAAGGCTAAAAAAATAGGAAATACAAGTCGTACAATAGCCTAATTAGTATGGATCGAAAGGTAAACTATTGTAGATTTGCACTAAGCAAAAAACCGCATGAAAAAAGACCGATTAGACGAGAAATAACATTTTGTGTAAAAGTGTCGAAAATGGCCAATTTTCGCAAAATGGCAAAGGGGGACCAAAGGAAAATGTTCAAAAATGGCCGATTTTTTGGTCGAACTTCGGAAGGCTAAAAAATAGGAAATACAAGTCGTACAATAGCCTAATTAGTATGGATCGAAAGGTAAACTATTGTAGATTTGCACTAAGCAAAAAACCGCATGAAAAAAGACCGATTAGACGAGAAATAACATTTTGTGTAAAAGTGTCGAAAATGGCCAATTTTCGCAAAATGGCAAAGGGGGACCAAAGGAAAATGTTCAAAAATGGCCGATTTTTTGGTCGAACTTCGGAAGGCTAAAAAAATAGGAAATACAAGTCGTACAATAGCCTAATTAGTATGGATCGAAAGGTAAACTATTGTAGATTTGCACTAAGCAAAAAACCGCATGAAAAAAGACCGATTAGACGAGAAATAACATTTTGTGTAAAAGTGTCGAAAATGGCCAATTTTCGCAAAATGGCAAAGGGGGGACCAAAGGAAAATGTTCAAAAATGGCCGATTTTTTGGTCGAACTTCGGAAGGCTAAAAAAATAGGAAATACAAGTCGTACAATAGCCTAATTAGTATGGATCGAAAGGTAAACTATTGTAGATTTGCACTAAGCAAAAAACCGCATGAAAAAAGACCGATTAGACGAGAAATAACATTTTGTGTAAAAGTGTCGAAAATGGCCAATTTTCGCAAAATGGCAAAGGGGGACCAAAGGAAAATGTTCAAAAATGGCCGATTTTTTGGTCGAACTTCGGAAGGCTAAAAAAATAGGAAATACAAGTCGTACAATAGCCTAATTAGTATGGATCGAAAGGTAAACTATTGTAGATTTGCACTAAGCAAAAAACCGCATGAAAAAAGACCGATTAGACGAGAAATAACATTTTGTGTAAAAGTGTCGAAAATGGCCAATTTTCGCAAAATGGCAAAGGGGGGACCAAAGGAAAATGTTCAAAATGGCCGATTTTTTGGTCGAACTTCGGAAGGCTAAAAAAATAGGAAATACAAGTCGTACAATAGCCTAATTAGTATGGATCGAAAGGTAAACTATTGTAGATTTGCACTAAGCAAAAAACCGCATGAAAAAAGACCGATTAGACGAGAAATAACATTTTGTGTAAAAGTGTCGAAAATGGCCAATTTTCGCAAAATGGCAAAGGGGGGACCAAAGGAAAATGTTCAAAAATGGCCGATTTTTTGGTCGAACTTCGGAAGGCTAAAAAAATAGGAAATACAAGTCGTACAATAGCCTAATTAGTATGGATCGAAAGGTAAACTATTGTAGATTTGCACTAAGCAAAAAACCGCATGAAAAAAGACCGATTAGACGAGAAATAACATTTTGTGTAAAAGTGTCGAAAATGGCCAATTTTCGCAAAATGGCAAAGGGGGACCAAAGGAAAATGTTCAAAAATGGCCGATTTTTTGGTCGAACTTCGGAAGGCTAAAAAAATAGGAAATACAAGTCGTACAATAGCCTAATTAGTATGGATCGAAAGGTAAACTATTGTAGATTTGCACTAAGCAAAAAACCGCATGAAAAAAGACCGATTAGACGAGAAATAACATTTTGTGTAAAAGTGTCGAAAATGGCCAATTTTCGCAAAATGGCAAAGGGGGGACCAAAGGAAAATGTTCAAAAATGGCCGATTTTTTGGTCGAACTTCGGAAGGCTAAAAAAATAGGAAATACAAGTCGTACAATAGCCTAATTAGTATGGATCGAAAGGTAAACTATTGTAGATTTGCACTAAGCAAAAAACCGCATGAAAAAAGACCGATTAGACGAGAAATAACATTTTGTGTAAAAGTGTCGAAAATGGCCAATTTTCGCAAAATGGCAAAGGGGGGACCAAAGGAAAATGTTCAAAAATGGCCGATTTTTTGGTCGAACTTCGGAAGGCTAAAAAAATAGGAAATACAAGTCGTACAATAGCCTAATTAGTATGGATCGAAAGGTAAACTATTGTAGATTTGCACTAAGCAAAAAACCGCATGAAAAAAGACCGATTAGACGAGAAATAACATTTTGTGTAAAAGTGTCGAAAATGGCCAATTTTCGCAAAATGGCAAAGGGGGGACCAAAGGAAAATGTTCAAAAATGGCCGATTTTTTGGTCGAACTTCGGAAGGCTAAAAAAATAGGAAATACAAGTCGTACAATAGCCTAATTAGTATGGATCGAAAGGTAAACTATTGTAGATTTGCACTAAGCAAAAAACCGCATGAAAAAAGACCGATTAGACGAGAAATAACATTTTGTGTAAAAGTGTCGAAAATGGCCAATTTTCGCAAAATGGCAAAGGGGGGACCAAAGGAAAATGTTCAAAAATGGCCGATTTTTTGGTCGAACTTCGGAAGGCTAAAAAAATAGGAAATACAAGTCGTACAATAGCCTAATTAGTATGGATCGAAAGGTAAACTATTGTAGATTTGCACTAAGCAAAAAACCGCATGAAAAAAGACCGATTAGACGAGAAATAACATTTTGTGTAAAAGTGTCGAAAATGGCCAATTTTCGCAAAATGGCAAAGGGGGGACCAAAGGAAAATGTTCAAAAATGGCCGATTTTTTGGTCGAACTTCGGAAGGCTAAAAAAATAGGAAATACAAGTCGTACAATAGCCTAATTAGTATGGATCGAAAGGTAAACTATTGTAGATTTGCACTAAGCAAAAAACCGCATGAAAAAAGACCGATTAGACGAGAAATAACATTTTGTGTAAAAGTGTCGAAAATGGCCAATTTTCGCAAAATGGCAAAGGGGGGACCAAAGGAAAATGTTCAAAAATGGCCGATTTTTTGGTCGAACTTCGGAAGGCTAAAAAAATAGGAAATACAAGTCGTACAATAGCCTAATTAGTATGGATCGAAAGGTAAACTATTGTAGATTTGCACTAAGCAAAAAACCGCATGAAAAAAGACCGATTAGACGAGAAATAACATTTTGTGTAAAAGTGTCGAAAATGGCCAATTTTCGCAAAATGGCAAAGGGGGGACCAAAGGAAAATGTTCAAAAATGGCCGATTTTTTGGTCGAACTTCGGAAGGCTAAAAAAATAGGAAATACAAGTCGTACAATAGCCTAATTAGTATGGATCGAAAGGTAAACTATTGTAGATTTGCACTAAGCAAAAAACCGCATGAAAAAAGACCGATTAGACGAGAAATAACATTTTGTGTAAAAGTGTCGAAAATGGCCAATTTTCGCAAAATGGCAAAGGGGGGACCAAAGGAAAATGTTCAAAAATGGCCGATTTTTTGGTCGAACTTCGGAAGGCTAAAAAAATAGGAAATACAAGTCGTACAATAGCCTAATTAGTATGGATCGAAAGGTAAACTATTGTAGATTTGCACTAAGCAAAAAACCGCATGAAAAAAGACCGATTAGACGAGAAATAACATTTTGTGTAAAAGTGTCGAAAATGGCCAATTTTCGCAAAATGGCAAAGGGGGGACCAAAGGAAAATGTTCAAAAATGGCCGATTTTTTGGTCGAACTTCGGAAGGCTAAAAAAATAGGAAATACAAGTCGTACAATAGCCTAATTAGTATGGATCGAAAGGTAAACTATTGTAGATTTGCACTAAGCAAAAAACCGCATGAAAAAAGACCGATTAGACGAGAAATAACATTTTGTGTAAAAGTGTCGAAAATGGCCAATTTTCGCAAAATGGCAAAGGGGGGACCAAAGGAAAATGTTCAAAAATGGCCGATTTTTTGGTCGAACTTCGGAAGGCTAAAAAAATAGGAAATACAAGTCGTACAATAGCCTAATTAGTATGGATCGAAAGGTAAACTATTGTAGATTTGCACTAAGCAAAAAACCGCATGAAAAAAGACCGATTAGACGAGAAATAACATTTTGTGTAAAAGTGTCGAAAATGGCCAATTTTCGCAAAATGGCAAAGGGGGGACCAAAGGAAAATGTTCAAAAATGGCCGATTTTTTGGTCGAACTTCGGAAGGCTAAAAAAATAGGAAATACAAGTCGTACAATAGCCTAATTAGTATGGATCGAAAGGTAAACTATTGTAGATTTGCACTAAGCAAAAAACCGCATGAAAAAAGACCGATTAGACGAGAAATAACATTTTGTGTAAAAGTGTCGAAAATGGCCAATTTTCGCAAAATGGCAAAGGGGGGACCAAAGGAAAATGTTCAAAAATGGCCGATTTTTTGGTCGAACTTCGGAAGGCTAAAAAATAGGAAATACAAGTCGTACAATAGCCTAATTAGTATGGATCGAAAGGTAAACTATTGTAGATTTGCACTAAGCAAAAAACCGCATGAAAAAAGACCGATTAGACGAGAAATAACATTTTGTGTAAAAGTGTCGAAAATGGCCAATTTTCGCAAAATGGCAAAGGGGGGACCAAAGGAAAATGTTCAAAAATGGCCGATTTTTTGGTCGAACTTCGGAAGGCTAAAAAAATAGGAAATACAAGTCGTACAATAGCCTAATTAGTATGGATCGAAAGGTAAACTATTGTAGATTTGCACTAAGCAAAAAACCGCATGAAAAAAGACCGATTAGACGAGAAATAACATTTTGTGTAAAAGTGTCGAAAATGGCCAATTTTCGCAAAATGGCAAAGGGGGGACCAAAGGAAAATGTTCAAAAATGGCCGATTTTTTGGTCGAACTTCGGAAGGCTAAAAAAATAGGAAATACAAGTCGTACAATAGCCTAATTAGTATGGATCGAAAGGTAAACTATTGTAGATTTGCACTAAGCAAAAAACCGCATGAAAAAAGACCGATTAGACGAGAAATAACATTTTGTGTAAAAGTGTCGAAAATGGCCAATTTTCGCAAAATGGCAAAGGGGGGACCAAAGGAAAATGTTCAAAAATGGCCGATTTTTTGGTCGAACTTCGGAAGGCTAAAAAAATAGGAAATACAAGTCGTACAATAGCCTAATTAGTATGGATCGAAAGGTAAACTATTGTAGATTTGCACTAAGCAAAAAACCGCATGAAAAAAGACCGATTAGACGAGAAATAACATTTTGTGTAAAAGTGTCGAAAATGGCCAATTTTCGCAAAATGGCAAAGGGGGGACCAAAGGAAAATGTTCAAAAATGGCCGATTTTTTGGTCGAACTTCGGAAGGCTAAAAAAATAGGAAATACAAGTCGTACAATAGCCTAATTAGTATGGATCGAAAGGTAAACTATTGTAGATTTGCACTAAGCAAAAAACCGCATGAAAAAAGACCGATTAGACGAGAAATAACATTTTGTGTAAAAGTGTCGAAAATGGCCAATTTTCGCAAAATGGCAAAGGGGGGACCAAAGGAAAATGTTCAAAAATGGCCGATTTTTTGGTCGAACTTCGGAAGGCTAAAAAAATAGGAAATACAAGTCGTACAATAGCCTAATTAGTATGGATCGAAAGGTAAACTATTGTAGATTTGCACTAAGCAAAAAACCGCATGAAAAAAGACCGATTAGACGAGAAATAACATTTTGTGTAAAAGTGTCGAAAATGGCCAATTTTCGCAAAATGGCAAAGGGGGGACCAAAGGAAAATGTTCAAAAATGGCCGATTTTTTGGTCGAACTTCGGAAGGCTAAAAAAATAGGAAATACAAGTCGTACAATAGCCTAATTAGTATGGATCGAAAGGTAAACTATTGTAGATTTGCACTAAGCAAAAAACCGCATGAAAAAAGACCGATTAGACGAGAAATAACATTTTGTGTAAAAGTGTCGAAAATGGCCAATTTTCGCAAAATGGCAAAGGGGGGACCAAAGGAAAATGTTCAAAAATGGCCGATTTTTTGGTCGAACTTCGGAAGGCTAAAAAAATAGGAAATACAAGTCGTACAATAGCCTAATTAGTATGGATCGAAAGGTAAACTATTGTAGATTTGCACTAAGCAAAAAACCGCATGAAAAAAGACCGATTAGACGAGAAATAACATTTTGTGTAAAAGTGTCGAAAATGGCCAATTTTCGCAAAATGGCAAAGGGGGGACCAAAGGAAAATGTTCAAAAATGGCCGATTTTTTGGTCGAACTTCGGAAGGCTAAAAAAATAGGAAATACAAGTCGTACAATAGCCTAATTAGTATGGATCGAAAGGTAAACTATTGTAGATTTGCACTAAGCAAAAAACCGCATGAAAAAAGACCGATTAGACGAGAAATAACATTTTGTGTAAAAGTGTCGAAAATGGCCAATTTTCGCAAAATGGCAAAGGGGGGACCAAAGGAAAATGTTCAAAAATGGCCGATTTTTTGGTCGAACTTCGGAAGGCTAAAAAAATAGGAAATACAAGTCGTACAATAGCCTAATTAGTATGGATCGAAAGGTAAACTATTGTAGATTTGCACTAAGCAAAAAACCGCATGAAAAAAGACCGATTAGACGAGAAATAACATTTTGTGTAAAAGTGTCGAAAATGGCCAATTTTCGCAAAATGGCAAAGGGGGGACCAAAGGAAAATGTTCAAAAATGGCCGATTTTTTGGTCGAACTTCGGAAGGCTAAAAAAATAGGAAATACAAGTCGTACAATAGCCTAATTAGTATGGATCGAAAGGTAAACTATTGTAGATTTGCACTAAGCAAAAAACCGCATGAAAAAAGACCGATTAGACGAGAAATAACATTTTGTGTAAAAGTGTCGAAAATGGCCAATTTTCGCAAAATGGCAAAGGGGGGACCAAAGGAAAATGTTCAAAAATGGCCGATTTTTTGGTCGAACTTCGGAAGGCTAAAAAAATAGGAAATACAAGTCGTACAATAGCCTAATTAGTATGGATCGAAAGGTAAACTATTGTAGATTTGCACTAAGCAAAAAACCGCATGAAAAAAGACCGATTAGACGAGAAATAACATTTTGTGTAAAAGTGTCGAAAATGGCCAATTTTCGCAAAATGGCAAAGGGGGGACCAAAGGAAAATGTTCAAAAATGGCCGATTTTTTGGTCGAACTTCGGAAGGCTAAAAAAATAGGAAATACAAGTCGTACAATAGCCTAATTAGTATGGATCGAAAGGTAAACTATTGTAGATTTGCACTAAGCAAAAAACCGCATGAAAAAAGACCGATTAGACGAGAAATAACATTTTGTGTAAAAGTGTCGAAAATGGCCAATTTTCGCAAAATGGCAAAGGGGGGACCAAAGGAAAATGTTCAAAAATGGCCGATTTTTTGGTCGAACTTCGGAAGGCTAAAAAAATAGGAAATACAAGTCGTACAATAGCCTAATTAGTATGGATCGAAAGGTAAACTATTGTAGATTTGCACTAAGCAAAAAACCGCATGAAAAAAGACCGATTAGACGAGAAATAACATTTTGTGTAAAAGTGTCGAAAATGGCCAATTTTCGCAAAATGGCAAAGGGGGGACCAAAGGAAAATGTTCAAAAATGGCCGATTTTTTGGTCGAACTTCGGAAGGCTAAAAAAATAGGAAATACAAGTCGTACAATAGCCTAATTAGTATGGATCGAAAGGTAAACTATTGTAGATTTGCACTAAGCAAAAAACCGCATGAAAAAAGACCGATTAGACGAGAAATAACATTTTGTGTAAAAGTGTCGAAAATGGCCAATTTTCGCAAAATGGCAAAGGGGGGACCAAAGGAAAATGTTCAAAAATGGCCGATTTTTTGGTCGAACTTCGGAAGGCTAAAAAAATAGGAAATACAAGTCGTACAATAGCCTAATTAGTATGGATCGAAAGGTAAACTATTGTAGATTTGCACTAAGCAAAAAACCGCATGAAAAAAGACCGATTAGACGAGAAATAACATTTTGTGTAAAAGTGTCGAAAATGGCCAATTTTCGCAAAATGGCAAAGGGGGGACCAAAGGAAAATGTTCAAAAATGGCCGATTTTTTGGTCGAACTTCGGAAGGCTAAAAAAATAGGAAATACAAGTCGTACAATAGCCTAATTAGTATGGATCGAAAGGTAAACTATTGTAGATTTGCACTAAGCAAAAAACCGCATGAAAAAAGACCGATTAGACGAGAAATAACATTTTGTGTAAAAGTGTCGAAAATGGCCAATTTTCGCAAAATGGCAAAGGGGGGACCAAAGGAAAATGTTCAAAAATGGCCGATTTTTTGGTCGAACTTCGGAAGGCTAAAAAAATAGGAAATACAAGTCGTACAATAGCCTAATTAGTATGGATCGAAAGGTAAACTATTGTAGATTTGCACTAAGCAAAAAACCGCATGAAAAAAGACCGATTAGACGAGAAATAACATTTTGTGTAAAAGTGTCGAAAATGGCCAATTTTCGCAAAATGGCAAAGGGGGGACCAAAGGAAAATGTTCAAAAATGGCCGATTTTTTGGTCGAACTTCGGAAGGCTAAAAAAATAGGAAATACAAGTCGTACAATAGCCTAATTAGTATGGATCGAAAGGTAAACTATTGTAGATTTGCACTAAGCAAAAAACCGCATGAAAAAAGACCGATTAGACGAGAAATAACATTTTGTGTAAAAGTGTCGAAAATGGCCAATTTTCGCAAAATGGCAAAGGGGGGACCAAAGGAAAATGTTCAAAAATGGCCGATTTTTTGGTCGAACTTCGGAAGGCTAAAAAAATAGGAAATACAAGTCGTACAATAGCCTAATTAGTATGGATCGAAAGGTAAACTATTGTAGATTTGCACTAAGCAAAAAACCGCATGAAAAAAGACCGATTAGACGAGAAATAACATTTTGTGTAAAAGTGTCGAAAATGGCCAATTTTCGCAAAATGGCAAAGGGGGGACCAAAGGAAAATGTTCAAAAATGGCCGATTTTTTGGTCGAACTTCGGAAGGCTAAAAAAATAGGAAATACAAGTCGTACAATAGCCTAATTAGTATGGATCGAAAGGTAAACTATTGTAGATTTGCACTAAGCAAAAAACCGCATGAAAAAAGACCGATTAGACGAGAAATAACATTTTGTGTAAAAGTGTCGAAAATGGCCAATTTTCGCAAAATGGCAAAGGGGGGACCAAAGGAAAATGTTCAAAAATGGCCGATTTTTTGGTCGAACTTCGGAAGGCTAAAAAAATAGGAAATACAAGTCGTACAATAGCCTAATTAGTATGGATCGAAAGGTAAACTATTGTAGATTTGCACTAAGCAAAAAACCGCATGAAAAAAGACCGATTAGACGAGAAATAACATTTTGTGTAAAAGTGTCGAAAATGGCCAATTTTCGCAAAATGGCAAAGGGGGGACCAAAGGAAAATGTTCAAAAATGGCCGATTTTTTGGTCGAACTTCGGAAGGCTAAAAAAATAGGAAATACAAGTCGTACAATAGCCTAATTAGTATGGATCGAAAGGTAAACTATTGTAGATTTGCACTAAGCAAAAAACCGCATGAAAAAAGACCGATTAGACGAGAAATAACATTTTGTGTAAAAGTGTCGAAAATGGCCAATTTTCGCAAAATGGCAAAGGGGGGACCAAAGGAAAATGTTCAAAAATGGCCGATTTTTTGGTCGAACTTCGGAAGGCTAAAAAAATAGGAAATACAAGTCGTACAATAGCCTAATTAGTATGGATCGAAAGGTAAACTATTGTAGATTTGCACTAAGCAAAAAACCGCATGAAAAAAGACCGATTAGACGAGAAATAACATTTTGTGTAAAAGTGTCGAAAATGGCCAATTTTCGCAAAATGGCAAAGGGGGGACCAAAGGAAAATGTTCAAAAATGGCCGATTTTTTGGTCGAACTTCGGAAGGCTAAAAAAATAGGAAATACAAGTCGTACAATAGCCTAATTAGTATGGATCGAAAGGTAAACTATTGTAGATTTGCACTAAGCAAAAAACCGCATGAAAAAAGACCGATTAGACGAGAAATAACATTTTGTGTAAAAGTGTCGAAAATGGCCAATTTTCGCAAAATGGCAAAGGGGGGACCAAAGGAAAATGTTCAAAAATGGCCGATTTTTTGGTCGAACTTCGGAAGGCTAAAAAAATAGGAAATACAAGTCGTACAATAGCCTAATTAGTATGGATCGAAAGGTAAACTATTGTAGATTTGCACTAAGCAAAAAACCGCATGAAAAAAGACCGATTAGACGAGAAATAACATTTTGTGTAAAAGTGTCGAAAATGGCCAATTTTCGCAAAATGGCAAAGGGGGGACCAAAGGAAAATGTTCAAAAATGGCCGATTTTTTGGTCGAACTTCGGAAGGCTAAAAAAATAGGAAATACAAGTCGTACAATAGCCTAATTAGTATGGATCGAAAGGTAAACTATTGTAGATTTGCACTAAGCAAAAAACCGCATGAAAAAAGACCGATTAGACGAGAAATAACATTTTGTGTAAAAGTGTCGAAAATGGCCAATTTTCGCAAAATGGCAAAGGGGGGACCAAAGGAAAATGTTCAAAAATGGCCGATTTTTTGGTCGAACTTCGGAAGGCTAAAAAAATAGGAAATACAAGTCGTACAATAGCCTAATTAGTATGGATCGAAAGGTAAACTATTGTAGATTTGCACTAAGCAAAAAACCGCATGAAAAAAGACCGATTAGACGAGAAATAACATTTTGTGTAAAAGTGTCGAAAATGGCCAATTTTCGCAAAATGGCAAAGGGGGGACCAAAGGAAAATGTTCAAAAATGGCCGATTTTTTGGTCGAACTTCGGAAGGCTAAAAAAATAGGAAATACAAGTCGTACAATAGCCTAATTAGTATGGATCGAAAGGTAAACTATTGTAGATTTGCACTAAGCAAAAAACCGCATGAAAAAAGACCGATTAGACGAGAAATAACATTTTGTGTAAAAGTGTCGAAAATGGCCAATTTTCGCAAAATGGCAAAGGGGGGACCAAAGGAAAATGTTCAAAAATGGCCGATTTTTTGGTCGAACTTCGGAAGGCTAAAAAAATAGGAAATACAAGTCGTACAATAGCCTAATTAGTATGGATCGAAAGGTAAACTATTGTAGATTTGCACTAAGCAAAAAACCGCATGAAAAAAGACCGATTAGACGAGAAATAACATTTTGTGTAAAAGTGTCGAAAATGGCCAATTTTCGCAAAATGGCAAAGGGGGGACCAAAGGAAAATGTTCAAAAATGGCCGATTTTTTGGTCGAACTTCGGAAGGCTAAAAAAATAGGAAATACAAGTCGTACAATAGCCTAATTAGTATGGATCGAAAGGTAAACTATTGTAGATTTGCACTAAGCAAAAAACCGCATGAAAAAAGACCGATTAGACGAGAAATAACATTTTGTGTAAAAGTGTCGAAAATGGCCAATTTTCGCAAAATGGCAAAGGGGGGACCAAAGGAAAATGTTCAAAAATGGCCGATTTTTTGGTCGAACTTCGGAAGGCTAAAAAAATAGGAAATACAAGTCGTACAATAGCCTAATTAGTATGGATCGAAAGGTAAACTATTGTAGATTTGCACTAAGCAAAAAACCGCATGAAAAAAGACCGATTAGACGAGAAATAACATTTTGTGTAAAAGTGTCGAAAATGGCCAATTTTCGCAAAATGGCAAAGGGGGGACCAAAGGAAAATGTTCAAAAATGGCCGATTTTTTGGTCGAACTTCGGAAGGCTAAAAAAATAGGAAATACAAGTCGTACAATAGCCTAATTAGTATGGATCGAAAGGTAAACTATTGTAGATTTGCACTAAGCAAAAAACCGCATGAAAAAAGACCGATTAGACGAGAAATAACATTTTGTGTAAAAGTGTCGAAAATGGCCAATTTTCGCAAAATGGCAAAGGGGGGACCAAAGGAAAATGTTCAAAAATGGCCGATTTTTTGGTCGAACTTCGGAAGGCTAAAAAAATAGGAAATACAAGTCGTACAATAGCCTAATTAGTATGGATCGAAAGGTAAACTATTGTAGATTTGCACTAAGCAAAAAACCGCATGAAAAAAGACCGATTAGACGAGAAATAACATTTTGTGTAAAAGTGTCGAAAATGGCCAATTTTCGCAAAATGGCAAAGGGGGGACCAAAGGAAAATGTTCAAAAATGGCCGATTTTTTGGTCGAACTTCGGAAGGCTAAAAAAATAGGAAATACAAGTCGTACAATAGCCTAATTAGTATGGATCGAAAGGTAAACTATTGTAGATTTGCACTAAGCAAAAAACCGCATGAAAAAAGACCGATTAGACGAGAAATAACATTTTGTGTAAAAGTGTCGAAAATGGCCAATTTTCGCAAAATGGCAAAGGGGGGACCAAAGGAAAATGTTCAAAAATGGCCGATTTTTTGGTCGAACTTCGGAAGGCTAAAAAAATAGGAAATACAAGTCGTACAATAGCCTAATTAGTATGGATCGAAAGGTAAACTATTGTAGATTTGCACTAAGCAAAAAACCGCATGAAAAAAGACCGATTAGACGAGAAATAACATTTTGTGTAAAAGTGTCGAAAATGGCCAATTTTCGCAAAATGGCAAAGGGGGGACCAAAGGAAAATGTTCAAAAATGGCCGATTTTTTGGTCGAACTTCGGAAGGCTAAAAAAATAGGAAATACAAGTCGTACAATAGCCTAATTAGTATGGATCGAAAGGTAAACTATTGTAGATTTGCACTAAGCAAAAAACCGCATGAAAAAAGACCGATTAGACGAGAAATAACATTTTGTGTAAAAGTGTCGAAAATGGCCAATTTTCGCAAAATGGCAAAGGGGGGACCAAAGGAAAATGTTCAAAAATGGCCGATTTTTTGGTCGAACTTCGGAAGGCTAAAAAAATAGGAAATACAAGTCGTACAATAGCCTAATTAGTATGGATCGAAAGGTAAACTATTGTAGATTTGCACTAAGCAAAAAACCGCATGAAAAAAGACCGATTAGACGAGAAATAACATTTTGTGTAAAAGTGTCGAAAATGGCCAATTTTCGCAAAATGGCAAAGGGGGGACCAAAGGAAAATGTTCAAAAATGGCCGATTTTTTGGTCGAACTTCGGAAGGCTAAAAAAATAGGAAATACAAGTCGTACAATAGCCTAATTAGTATGGATCGAAAGGTAAACTATTGTAGATTTGCACTAAGCAAAAAACCGCATGAAAAAAGACCGATTAGACGAGAAATAACATTTTGTGTAAAAGTGTCGAAAATGGCCAATTTTCGCAAAATGGCAAAGGGGGGACCAAAGGAAAATGTTCAAAAATGGCCGATTTTTTGGTCGAACTTCGGAAGGCTAAAAAAATAGGAAATACAAGTCGTACAATAGCCTAATTAGTATGGATCGAAAGGTAAACTATTGTAGATTTGCACTAAGCAAAAAACCGCATGAAAAAAGACCGATTAGACGAGAAATAACATTTTGTGTAAAAGTGTCGAAAATGGCCAATTTTCGCAAAATGGCAAAGGGGGGACCAAAGGAAAATGTTCAAAAATGGCCGATTTTTTGGTCGAACTTCGGAAGGCTAAAAAAATAGGAAATACAAGTCGTACAATAGCCTAATTAGTATGGATCGAAAGGTAAACTATTGTAGATTTGCACTAAGCAAAAAACCGCATGAAAAAAGACCGATTAGACGAGAAATAACATTTTGTGTAAAAGTGTCGAAAATGGCCAATTTTCGCAAAATGGCAAAGGGGGGACCAAAGGAAAATGTTCAAAAATGGCCGATTTTTTGGTCGAACTTCGGAAGGCTAAAAAAATAGGAAATACAAGTCGTACAATAGCCTAATTAGTATGGATCGAAAGGTAAACTATTGTAGATTTGCACTAAGCAAAAAACCGCATGAAAAAAGACCGATTAGACGAGAAATAACATTTTGTGTAAAAGTGTCGAAAATGGCCAATTTTCGCAAAATGGCAAAGGGGGGACCAAAGGAAAATGTTCAAAAATGGCCGATTTTTTGGTCGAACTTCGGAAGGCTAAAAAAATAGGAAATACAAGTCGTACAATAGCCTAATTAGTATGGATCGAAAGGTAAACTATTGTAGATTTGCACTAAGCAAAAAACCGCATGAAAAAAGACCGATTAGACGAGAAATAACATTTTGTGTAAAAGTGTCGAAAATGGCCAATTTTCGCAAAATGGCAAAGGGGGGACCAAAGGAAAATGTTCAAAAATGGCCGATTTTTTGGTCGAACTTCGGAAGGCTAAAAAAATAGGAAATACAAGTCGTACAATAGCCTAATTAGTATGGATCGAAAGGTAAACTATTGTAGATTTGCACTAAGCAAAAAACCGCATGAAAAAAGACCGATTAGACGAGAAATAACATTTTGTGTAAAAGTGTCGAAAATGGCCAATTTTCGCAAAATGGCAAAGGGGGGACCAAAGGAAAATGTTCAAAAATGGCCGATTTTTTGGTCGAACTTCGGAAGGCTAAAAAAATAGGAAATACAAGTCGTACAATAGCCTAATTAGTATGGATCGAAAGGTAAACTATTGTAGATTTGCACTAAGCAAAAAACCGCATGAAAAAAGACCGATTAGACGAGAAATAACATTTTGTGTAAAAGTGTCGAAAATGGCCAATTTTCGCAAAATGGCAAAGGGGGGACCAAAGGAAAATGTTCAAAAATGGCCGATTTTTTGGTCGAACTTCGGAAGGCTAAAAAAATAGGAAATACAAGTCGTACAATAGCCTAATTAGTATGGATCGAAAGGTAAACTATTGTAGATTTGCACTAAGCAAAAAACCGCATGAAAAAAGACCGATTAGACGAGAAATAACATTTTGTGTAAAAGTGTCGAAAATGGCCAATTTTCGCAAAATGGCAAAGGGGGGACCAAAGGAAAATGTTCAAAAATGGCCGATTTTTTGGTCGAACTTCGGAAGGCTAAAAAAATAGGAAATACAAGTCGTACAATAGCCTAATTAGTATGGATCGAAAGGTAAACTATTGTAGATTTGCACTAAGCAAAAAACCGCATGAAAAAAGACCGATTAGACGAGAAATAACATTTTGTGTAAAAGTGTCGAAAATGGCCAATTTTCGCAAAATGGCAAAGGGGGGACCAAAGGAAAATGTTCAAAAATGGCCGATTTTTTGGTCGAACTTCGGAAGGCTAAAAAAATAGGAAATACAAGTCGTACAATAGCCTAATTAGTATGGATCGAAAGGTAAACTATTGTAGATTTGCACTAAGCAAAAAACCGCATGAAAAAAGACCGATTAGACGAGAAATAACATTTTGTGTAAAAGTGTCGAAAATGGCCAATTTTCGCAAAATGGCAAAGGGGGGACCAAAGGAAAATGTTCAAAAATGGCCGATTTTTTGGTCGAACTTCGGAAGGCTAAAAAAATAGGAAATACAAGTCGTACAATAGCCTAATTAGTATGGATCGAAAGGTAAACTATTGTAGATTTGCACTAAGCAAAAAACCGCATGAAAAAAGACCGATTAGACGAGAAATAACATTTTGTGTAAAAGTGTCGAAAATGGCCAATTTTCGCAAAATGGCAAAGGGGGGACCAAAGGAAAATGTTCAAAAATGGCCGATTTTTTGGTCGAACTTCGGAAGGCTAAAAAAATAGGAAATACAAGTCGTACAATAGCCTAATTAGTATGGATCGAAAGGTAAACTATTGTAGATTTGCACTAAGCAAAAAACCGCATGAAAAAAGACCGATTAGACGAGAAATAACATTTTGTGTAAAAGTGTCGAAAATGGCCAATTTTCGCAAAATGGCAAAGGGGGGACCAAAGGAAAATGTTCAAAAATGGCCGATTTTTTGGTCGAACTTCGGAAGGCTAAAAAAATAGGAAATACAAGTCGTACAATAGCCTAATTAGTATGGATCGAAAGGTAAACTATTGTAGATTTGCACTAAGCAAAAAACCGCATGAAAAAAGACCGATTAGACGAGAAATAACATTTTGTGTAAAAGTGTCGAAAATGGCCAATTTTCGCAAAATGGCAAAGGGGGGACCAAAGGAAAATGTTCAAAAATGGCCGATTTTTTGGTCGAACTTCGGAAGGCTAAAAAAATAGGAAATACAAGTCGTACAATAGCCTAATTAGTATGGATCGAAAGGTAAACTATTGTAGATTTGCACTAAGCAAAAAACCGCATGAAAAAAGACCGATTAGACGAGAAATAACATTTTGTGTAAAAGTGTCGAAAATGGCCAATTTTCGCAAAATGGCAAAGGGGGGACCAAAGGAAAATGTTCAAAAATGGCCGATTTTTTGGTCGAACTTCGGAAGGCTAAAAAAATAGGAAATACAAGTCGTACAATAGCCTAATTAGTATGGATCGAAAGGTAAACTATTGTAGATTTGCACTAAGCAAAAAACCGCATGAAAAAAGACCGATTAGACGAGAAATAACATTTTGTGTAAAAGTGTCGAAAATGGCCAATTTTCGCAAAATGGCAAAGGGGGGACCAAAGGAAAATGTTCAAAAATGGCCGATTTTTTGGTCGAACTTCGGAAGGCTAAAAAAATAGGAAATACAAGTCGTACAATAGCCTAATTAGTATGGATCGAAAGGTAAACTATTGTAGATTTGCACTAAGCAAAAAACCGCATGAAAAAAGACCGATTAGACGAGAAATAACATTTTGTGTAAAAGTGTCGAAAATGGCCAATTTTCGCAAAATGGCAAAGGGGGGACCAAAGGAAAATGTTCAAAAATGGCCGATTTTTTGGTCGAACTTCGGAAGGCTAAAAAAATAGGAAATACAAGTCGTACAATAGCCTAATTAGTATGGATCGAAAGGTAAACTATTGTAGATTTGCACTAAGCAAAAAACCGCATGAAAAAAGACCGATTAGACGAGAAATAACATTTTGTGTAAAAGTGTCGAAAATGGCAATTTTCGCAAAATGGCAAAGGGGGGACCAAAGGAAAATGTTCAAAAATGGCCGATTTTTTGGTCGAACTTCGGAAGGCTAAAAAAATAGGAAATACAAGTCGTACAATAGCCTAATTAGTATGGATCGAAAGGTAAACTATTGTAGATTTGCACTAAGCAAAAAACCGCATGAAAAAAGACCGATTAGACGAGAAATAACATTTTGTGTAAAAGTGTCGAAAATGGCCAATTTTCGCAAAATGGCAAAGGGGGGACCAAAGGAAAATGTTCAAAAATGGCCGATTTTTTGGTCGAACTTCGGAAGGCTAAAAAAATAGGAAATACAAGTCGTACAATAGCCTAATTAGTATGGATCGAAAGGTAAACTATTGTAGATTTGCACTAAGCAAAAAACCGCATGAAAAAAGACCGATTAGACGAGAAATAACATTTTGTGTAAAAGTGTCGAAAATGGCCAATTTTCGCAAAATGGCAAAGGGGGGACCAAAGGAAAATGTTCAAAAATGGCCGATTTTTTGGTCGAACTTCGGAAGGCTAAAAAAATAGGAAATACAAGTCGTACAATAGCCTAATTAGTATGGATCGAAAGGTAAACTATTGTAGATTTGCACTAAGCAAAAAACCGCATGAAAAAAGACCGATTAGACGAGAAATAACATTTTGTGTAAAAGTGTCGAAAATGGCCAATTTTCGCAAAATGGCAAAGGGGGGACCAAAGGAAAATGTTCAAAAATGGCCGATTTTTTGGTCGAACTTCGGAAGGCTAAAAAAATAGGAAATACAAGTCGTACAATAGCCTAATTAGTATGGATCGAAAGGTAAACTATTGTAGATTTGCACTAAGCAAAAAACCGCATGAAAAAAGACCGATTAGACGAGAAATAACATTTTGTGTAAAAGTGTCGAAAATGGCCAATTTTCGCAAAATGGCAAAGGGGGGACCAAAGGAAAATGTTCAAAAATGGCCGATTTTTTGGTCGAACTTCGGAAGGCTAAAAAAATAGGAAATACAAGTCGTACAATAGCCTAATTAGTATGGATCGAAAGGTAAACTATTGTAGATTTGCACTAAGCAAAAAACCGCATGAAAAAAGACCGATTAGACGAGAAATAACATTTTGTGTAAAAGTGTCGAAAATGGCCAATTTTCGCAAAATGGCAAAGGGGGGACCAAAGGAAAATGTTCAAAAATGGCCGATTTTTTGGTCGAACTTCGGAAGGCTAAAAAAATAGGAAATACAAGTCGTACAATAGCCTAATTAGTATGGATCGAAAGGTAAACTATTGTAGATTTGCACTAAGCAAAAAACCGCATGAAAAAAGACCGATTAGACGAGAAATAACATTTTGTGTAAAAGTGTCGAAAATGGCCAATTTTCGCAAAATGGCAAAGGGGGGACCAAAGGAAAATGTTCAAAAATGGCCGATTTTTTGGTCGAACTTCGGAAGGCTAAAAAAATAGGAAATACAAGTCGTACAATAGCCTAATTAGTATGGATCGAAAGGTAAACTATTGTAGATTTGCACTAAGCAAAAAACCGCATGAAAAAAGACCGATTAGACGAGAAATAACATTTTGTGTAAAAGTGTCGAAAATGGCCAATTTTCGCAAAATGGCAAAGGGGGGACCAAAGGAAAATGTTCAAAAATGGCCGATTTTTTGGTCGAACTTCGGAAGGCTAAAAAAATAGGAAATACAAGTCGTACAATAGCCTAATTAGTATGGATCGAAAGGTAAACTATTGTAGATTTGCACTAAGCAAAAAACCGCATGAAAAAAGACCGATTAGACGAGAAATAACATTTTGTGTAAAAGTGTCGAAAATGGCCAATTTTCGCAAAATGGCAAAGGGGGGACCAAAGGAAAATGTTCAAAAATGGCCGATTTTTTGGTCGAACTTCGGAAGGCTAAAAAAATAGGAAATACAAGTCGTACAATAGCCTAATTAGTATGGATCGAAAGGTAAACTATTGTAGATTTGCACTAAGCAAAAAACCGCATGAAAAAAGACCGATTAGACGAGAAATAACATTTTGTGTAAAAGTGTCGAAAATGGCCAATTTTCGCAAAATGGCAAAGGGGGGACCAAAGGAAAATGTTCAAAAATGGCCGATTTTTTGGTCGAACTTCGGAAGGCTAAAAAAATAGGAAATACAAGTCGTACAATAGCCTAATTAGTATGGATCGAAAGGTAAACTATTGTAGATTTGCACTAAGCAAAAAACCGCATGAAAAAAGACCGATTAGACGAGAAATAACATTTTGTGTAAAAGTGTCGAAAATGGCCAATTTTCGCAAAATGGCAAAGGGGGGACCAAAGGAAAATGTTCAAAAATGGCCGATTTTTTGGTCGAACTTCGGAAGGCTAAAAAAATAGGAAATACAAGTCGTACAATAGCCTAATTAGTATGGATCGAAAGGTAAACTATTGTAGATTTGCACTAAGCAAAAAACCGCATGAAAAAAGACCGATTAGACGAGAAATAACATTTTGTGTAAAAGTGTCGAAAATGGCCAATTTTCGCAAAATGGCAAAGGGGGGACCAAAGGAAAATGTTCAAAAATGGCCGATTTTTTGGTCGAACTTCGGAAGGCTAAAAAAATAGGAAATACAAGTCGTACAATAGCCTAATTAGTATGGATCGAAAGGTAAACTATTGTAGATTTGCACTAAGCAAAAAACCGCATGAAAAAAGACCGATTAGACGAGAAATAACATTTTGTGTAAAAGTGTCGAAAATGGCCAATTTTCGCAAAATGGCAAAGGGGGGACCAAAGGAAAATGTTCAAAAATGGCCGATTTTTTGGTCGAACTTCGGAAGGCTAAAAAAATAGGAAATACAAGTCGTACAATAGCCTAATTAGTATGGATCGAAAGGTAAACTATTGTAGATTTGCACTAAGCAAAAAACCGCATGAAAAAAGACCGATTAGACGAGAAATAACATTTTGTGTAAAAGTGTCGAAAATGGCCAATTTTCGCAAAATGGCAAAGGGGGGACCAAAGGAAAATGTTCAAAAATGGCCGATTTTTTGGTCGAACTTCGGAAGGCTAAAAAAATAGGAAATACAAGTCGTACAATAGCCTAATTAGTATGGATCGAAAGGTAAACTATTGTAGATTTGCACTAAGCAAAAAACCGCATGAAAAAAGACCGATTAGACGAGAAATAACATTTTGTGTAAAAGTGTCGAAAATGGCCAATTTTCGCAAAATGGCAAAGGGGGGACCAAAGGAAAATGTTCAAAAATGGCCGATTTTTTGGTCGAACTTCGGAAGGCTAAAAAAATAGGAAATACAAGTCGTACAATAGCCTAATTAGTATGGATCGAAAGGTAAACTATTGTAGATTTGCACTAAGCAAAAAACCGCATGAAAAAAGACCGATTAGACGAGAAATAACATTTTGTGTAAAAGTGTCGAAAATGGCCAATTTTCGCAAAATGGCAAAGGGGGGACCAAAGGAAAATGTTCAAAAATGGCCGATTTTTTGGTCGAACTTCGGAAGGCTAAAAAAATAGGAAATACAAGTCGTACAATAGCCTAATTAGTATGGATCGAAAGGTAAACTATTGTAGATTTGCACTAAGCAAAAAACCGCATGAAAAAAGACCGATTAGACGAGAAATAACATTTTGTGTAAAAGTGTCGAAAATGGCCAATTTTCGCAAAATGGCAAAGGGGGGACCAAAGGAAAATGTTCAAAAATGGCCGATTTTTTGGTCGAACTTCGGAAGGCTAAAAAAATAGGAAATACAAGTCGTACAATAGCCTAATTAGTATGGATCGAAAGGTAAACTATTGTAGATTTGCACTAAGCAAAAAACCGCATGAAAAAAGACCGATTAGACGAGAAATAACATTTTGTGTAAAAGTGTCGAAAATGGCCAATTTTCGCAAAATGGCAAAGGGGGGACCAAAGGAAAATGTTCAAAAATGGCCGATTTTTTGGTCGAACTTCGGAAGGCTAAAAAAATAGGAAATACAAGTCGTACAATAGCCTAATTAGTATGGATCGAAAGGTAAACTATTGTAGATTTGCACTAAGCAAAAAACCGCATGAAAAAAGACCGATTAGACGAGAAATAACATTTTGTGTAAAAGTGTCGAAAATGGCCAATTTTCGCAAAATGGCAAAGGGGGGACCAAAGGAAAATGTTCAAAAATGGCCGATTTTTTGGTCGAACTTCGGAAGGCTAAAAAAATAGGAAATACAAGTCGTACAATAGCCTAATTAGTATGGATCGAAAGGTAAACTATTGTAGATTTGCACTAAGCAAAAAACCGCATGAAAAAAGACCGATTAGACGAGAAATAACATTTTGTGTAAAAGTGTCGAAAATGGCCAATTTTCGCAAAATGGCAAAGGGGGGACCAAAGGAAAATGTTCAAAAATGGCCGATTTTTTGGTCGAACTTCGGAAGGCTAAAAAAATAGGAAATACAAGTCGTACAATAGCCTAATTAGTATGGATCGAAAGGTAAACTATTGTAGATTTGCACTAAGCAAAAAACCGCATGAAAAAAGACCGATTAGACGAGAAATAACATTTTGTGTAAAAGTGTCGAAAATGGCCAATTTTCGCAAAATGGCAAAGGGGGGACCAAAGGAAAATGTTCAAAAATGGCCGATTTTTTGGTCGAACTTCGGAAGGCTAAAAAAATAGGAAATACAAGTCGTACAATAGCCTAATTAGTATGGATCGAAAGGTAAACTATTGTAGATTTGCACTAAGCAAAAAACCGCATGAAAAAAGACCGATTAGACGAGAAATAACATTTTGTGTAAAAGTGTCGAAAATGGCCAATTTTCGCAAAATGGCAAAGGGGGGACCAAAGGAAAATGTTCAAAAATGGCCGATTTTTTGGTCGAACTTCGGAAGGCTAAAAAAATAGGAAATACAAGTCGTACAATAGCCTAATTAGTATGGATCGAAAGGTAAACTATTGTAGATTTGCACTAAGCAAAAAACCGCATGAAAAAAGACCGATTAGACGAGAAATAACATTTTGTGTAAAAGTGTCGAAAATGGCCAATTTTCGCAAAATGGCAAAGGGGGGACCAAAGGAAAATGTTCAAAAATGGCCGATTTTTTGGTCGAACTTCGGAAGGCTAAAAAAATAGGAAATACAAGTCGTACAATAGCCTAATTAGTATGGATCGAAAGGTAAACTATTGTAGATTTGCACTAAGCAAAAAACCGCATGAAAAAAGACCGATTAGACGAGAAATAACATTTTGTGTAAAAGTGTCGAAAATGGCCAATTTTCGCAAAATGGCAAAGGGGGGACCAAAGGAAAATGTTCAAAAATGGCCGATTTTTTGGTCGAACTTCGGAAGGCTAAAAAAATAGGAAATACAAGTCGTACAATAGCCTAATTAGTATGGATCGAAAGGTAAACTATTGTAGATTTGCACTAAGCAAAAAACCGCATGAAAAAAGACCGATTAGACGAGAAATAACATTTGTGTAAAAGTGTCGAAAATGGCCAATTTTCGCAAAATGGCAAAGGGGGGACCAAAGGAAAATGTTCAAAAATGGCCGATTTTTTGGTCGAACTTCGGAAGGCTAAAAAAATAGGAAATACAAGTCGTACAATAGCCTAATTAGTATGGATCGAAAGGTAAACTATTGTAGATTTGCACTAAGCAAAAAACCGCATGAAAAAAGACCGATTAGACGAGAAATAACATTTTGTGTAAAAGTGTCGAAAATGGCCAATTTTCGCAAAATGGCAAAGGGGGGACCAAAGGAAAATGTTCAAAAATGGCCGATTTTTTGGTCGAACTTCGGAAGGCTAAAAAAATAGGAAATACAAGTCGTACAATAGCCTAATTAGTATGGATCGAAAGGTAAACTATTGTAGATTTGCACTAAGCAAAAAACCGCATGAAAAAAGACCGATTAGACGAGAAATAACATTTTGTGTAAAAGTGTCGAAAATGGCCAATTTTCGCAAAATGGCAAAGGGGGGACCAAAGGAAAATGTTCAAAAATGGCCGATTTTTTGGTCGAACTTCGGAAGGCTAAAAAAATAGGAAATACAAGTCGTACAATAGCCTAATTAGTATGGATCGAAAGGTAAACTATTGTAGATTTGCACTAAGCAAAAAACCGCATGAAAAAAGACCGATTAGACGAGAAATAACATTTTGTGTAAAAGTGTCGAAAATGGCCAATTTTCGCAAAATGGCAAAGGGGGGACCAAAGGAAAATGTTCAAAAATGGCCGATTTTTTGGTCGAACTTCGGAAGGCTAAAAAAATAGGAAATACAAGTCGTACAATAGCCTAATTAGTATGGATCGAAAGGTAAACTATTGTAGATTTGCACTAAGCAAAAAACCGCATGAAAAAAGACCGATTAGACGAGAAATAACATTTTGTGTAAAAGTGTCGAAAATGGCCAATTTTCGCAAAATGGCAAAGGGGGGACCAAAGGAAAATGTTCAAAAATGGCCGATTTTTTGGTCGAACTTCGGAAGGCTAAAAAAATAGGAAATACAAGTCGTACAATAGCCTAATTAGTATGGATCGAAAGGTAAACTATTGTAGATTTGCACTAAGCAAAAAACCGCATGAAAAAAGACCGATTAGACGAGAAATAACATTTTGTGTAAAAGTGTCGAAAATGGCCAATTTTCGCAAAATGGCAAAGGGGGGACCAAAGGAAAATGTTCAAAAATGGCCGATTTTTTGGTCGAACTTCGGAAGGCTAAAAAAATAGGAAATACAAGTCGTACAATAGCCTAATTAGTATGGATCGAAAGGTAAACTATTGTAGATTTGCACTAAGCAAAAAACCGCATGAAAAAAGACCGATTAGACGAGAAATAACATTTTGTGTAAAAGTGTCGAAAATGGCCAATTTTCGCAAAATGGCAAAGGGGGGACCAAAGGAAAATGTTCAAAAATGGCCGATTTTTTGGTCGAACTTCGGAAGGCTAAAAAAATAGGAAATACAAGTCGTACAATAGCCTAATTAGTATGGATCGAAAGGTAAACTATTGTAGATTTGCACTAAGCAAAAAACCGCATGAAAAAAGACCGATTAGACGAGAAATAACATTTTGTGTAAAAGTGTCGAAAATGGCCAATTTTCGCAAAATGGCAAAGGGGGGACCAAAGGAAAATGTTCAAAAATGGCCGATTTTTTGGTCGAACTTCGGAAGGCTAAAAAAATAGGAAATACAAGTCGTACAATAGCCTAATTAGTATGGATCGAAAGGTAAACTATTGTAGATTTGCACTAAGCAAAAAACCGCATGAAAAAAGACCGATTAGACGAGAAATAACATTTTGTGTAAAAGTGTCGAAAATGGCCAATTTTCGCAAAATGGCAAAGGGGGGACCAAAGGAAAATGTTCAAAAATGGCCGATTTTTTGGTCGAACTTCGGAAGGCTAAAAAAATAGGAAATACAAGTCGTACAATAGCCTAATTAGTATGGATCGAAAGGTAAACTATTGTAGATTTGCACTAAGCAAAAAACCGCATGAAAAAAGACCGATTAGACGAGAAATAACATTTTGTGTAAAAGTGTCGAAAATGGCCAATTTTCGCAAAATGGCAAAGGGGGGACCAAAGGAAAATGTTCAAAAATGGCCGATTTTTTGGTCGAACTTCGGAAGGCTAAAAAAATAGGAAATACAAGTCGTACAATAGCCTAATTAGTATGGATCGAAAGGTAAACTATTGTAGATTTGCACTAAGCAAAAAACCGCATGAAAAAAGACCGATTAGACGAGAAATAACATTTTGTGTAAAAGTGTCGAAAATGGCCATTTTCGCAAAATGGCAAAGGGGGGACCAAAGGAAAATTTTCAAAAATGGCCGATTTTTTGGTCGAACTTCGGAAGGCTAAAAAAATAGGAAATACAAGTCGTACAATAGCCTAATTAGTATGGATCGAAAGGTAAACTATTGTAGATTTGCACTAAGCAAAAAACCGCATGAAAAAAGACCGATTAGACGAGAAATAACATTTTGTGTAAAAGTGTCGAAAATGGCCAATTTTCGCAAAATGGCAAAGGGGGGACCAAAGGAAAATGTTCAAAAATGGCCGATTTTTTGGTCGAACTTCGGAAGGCTAAAAAAATAGGAAATACAAGTCGTACAATAGCCTAATTAGTATGGATCGAAAGGTAAACTATTGTAGATTTGCACTAAGCAAAAAACCGCATGAAAAAAGACCGATTAGACGAGAAATAACATTTTGTGTAAAAGTGTCGAAAATGGCCAATTTTCGCAAAATGGCAAAGGGGGGACCAAAGGAAAATGTTCAAAAATGGCCGATTTTTTGGTCGAACTTCGGAAGGCTAAAAAAATAGGAAATACAAGTCGTACAATAGCCTAATTAGTATGGATCGAAAGGTAAACTATTGTAGATTTGCACTAAGCAAAAAACCGCATGAAAAAAGACCGATTAGACGAGAAATAACATTTTGTGTAAAAGTGTCGAAAATGGCCAATTTTCGCAAAATGGCAAAGGGGGGACCAAAGGAAAATGTTCAAAAATGGCCGATTTTTTGGTCGAACTTCGGAAGGCTAAAAAAATAGGAAATACAAGTCGTACAATAGCCTAATTAGTATGGATCGAAAGGTAAACTATTGTAGATTTGCACTAAGCAAAAAACCGCATGAAAAAAGACCGATTAGACGAGAAATAACATTTTGTGTAAAAGTGTCGAAAATGGCCAATTTTCGCAAAATGGCAAAGGGGGGACCAAAGGAAAATTTTCAAAAATGGCCGATTTTTTGGTCGAACTTCGGAAGGCTAAAAAAATAGGAAATACAAGTCGTACAATAGCCTAATTAGTATGGATCGAAAGGTAAACTATTGTAGATTTGCACTAAGCAAAAAACCGCATGAAAAAAGACCGATTAGACGAGAAATAACATTTTGTGTAAAAGTGTCGAAAATGGCCAATTTTCGCAAAATGGCAAAGGGGGGACCAAAGGAAAATTTTCAAAAATGGCCGATTTTTTGGTCGAACTTCGGAAGGCTAAAAAAATAGGAAATACAAGTCGTACAATAGCCTAATTAGTATGGATCGAAAGGTAAACTATTGTAGATTTGCACTAAGCAAAAAACCGCATGAAAAAAGACCGATTAGACGAGAAATAACATTTTGTGTAAAAGTGTCGAAAATGGCCAATTTTCGCAAAATGGCAAAGGGGGGACCAAAGGAAAATGTTCAAAAATGGCCGATTTTTTGGTCGAACTTCGGAAGGCTAAAAAAATAGGAAATACAAGTCGTACAATAGCCTAATTAGTATGGATCGAAAGGTAAACTATTGTAGATTTGCACTAAGCAAAAAACCGCATGAAAAAAGACCGATTAGACGAGAAATAACATTTTGTGTAAAAGTGTCGAAAATGGCCAATTTTCGCAAAATGGCAAAGGGGGGACCAAAGGAAAATTTTCAAAAATGGCCGATTTTTTGGTCGAACTTCGGAAGGCTAAAAAAATAGGAAATACAAGTCGTACAATAGCCTAATTAGTATGGATCGAAAGGTAAACTATTGTAGATTTGCACTAAGCAAAAAACCGCATGAAAAAAGACCGATTAGACGAGAAATAACATTTTGTGTAAAAGTGTCGAAAATGGCCAATTTTCGCAAAATGGCAAAGGGGGGACCAAAGGAAAATGTTCAAAAATGGCCGATTTTTTGGTCGAACTTCGGAAGGCTAAAAAAATAGGAAATACAAGTCGTACAATAGCCTAATTAGTATGGATCGAAAGGTAAACTATTGTAGATTTGCACTAAGCAAAAAACCGCATGAAAAAAGACCGATTAGACGAGAAATAACATTTTGTGTAAAAGTGTCGAAAATGGCCAATTTTCGCAAAATGGCAAAGGGGGGACCAAAGGAAAATTTTCAAAAATGGCCGATTTTTTGGTCGAACTTCGGAAGGCTAAAAAAATAGGAAATACAAGTCGTACAATAGCCTAATTAGTATGGATCGAAAGGTAAACTATTGTAGATTTGCACTAAGCAAAAAACCGCATGAAAAAAGACCGATTAGACGAGAAATAACATTTTGTGTAAAAGTGTCGAAAATGGCCAATTTTCGCAAAATGGCAAAGGGGGGACCAAAGGAAAATGTTCAAAAATGGCCGATTTTTTGGTCGAACTTCGGAAGGCTAAAAAAATAGGAAATACAAGTCGTACAATAGCCTAATTAGTATGGATCGAAAGGTAAACTATTGTAGATTTGCACTAAGCAAAAAACCGCATGAAAAAAGACCGATTAGACGAGAAATAACATTTTGTGTAAAAGTGTCGAAAATGGCCAATTTTCGCAAAATGGCAAAGGGGGGACCAAAGGAAAATGTTCAAAAATGGCCGATTTTTTGGTCGAACTTCGGAAGGCTAAAAAAATAGGAAATACAAGTCGTACAATAGCCTAATTAGTATGGATCGAAAGGTAAACTATTGTAGATTTGCACTAAGCAAAAAACCGCATGAAAAAAGACCGATTAGACGAGAAATAACATTTTGTGTAAAAGTGTCGAAAATGGCCAATTTTCGCAAAATGGCAAAGGGGGGACCAAAGGAAAATGTTCAAAAATGGCCGATTTTTTGGTCGAACTTCGGAAGGCTAAAAAAATAGGAAATACAAGTCGTACAATAGCCTAATTAGTATGGATCGAAAGGTAAACTATTGTAGATTTGCACTAAGCAAAAAACCGCATGAAAAAAGACCGATTAGACGAGAAATAACATTTTGTGTAAAAGTGTCGAAAATGGCCAATTTTCGCAAAATGGCAAAGGGGGGACCAAAGGAAAATGTTCAAAAATGGCCGATTTTTTGGTCGAACTTCGGAAGGCTAAAAAAATAGGAAATACAAGTCGTACAATAGCCTAATTAGTATGGATCGAAAGGTAAACTATTGTAGATTTGCACTAAGCAAAAAACCGCATGAAAAAAGACCGATTAGACGAGAAATAACATTTTGTGTAAAAGTGTCGAAAATGGCCAATTTTCGCAAAATGGCAAAGGGGGGACCAAAGGAAAATGTTCAAAAATGGCCGATTTTTTGGTCGAACTTCGGAAGGCTAAAAAAATAGGAAATACAAGTCGTACAATAGCCTAATTAGTATGGATCGAAAGGTAAACTATTGTAGATTTGCACTAAGCAAAAAACCGCATGAAAAAAGACCGATTAGACGAGAAATAACATTTTGTGTAAAAGTGTCGAAAATGGCCAATTTTCGCAAAATGGCAAAGGGGGGACCAAAGGAAAATGTTCAAAAATGGCCGATTTTTTGGTCGAACTTCGGAAGGCTAAAAAAATAGGAAATACAAGTCGTACAATAGCCTAATTAGTATGGATCGAAAGGTAAACTATTGTAGATTTGCACTAAGCAAAAAACCGCATGAAAAAAGACCGATTAGACGAGAAATAACATTTTGTGTAAAAGTGTCGAAAATGGCCAATTTTCGCAAAATGGCAAAGGGGGGACCAAAGGAAAATGTTCAAAAATGGCCGATTTTTTGGTCGAACTTCGGAAGGCTAAAAAAATAGGAAATACAAGTCGTACAATAGCCTAATTAGTATGGATCGAAAGGTAAACTATTGTAGATTTGCACTAAGCAAAAAACCGCATGAAAAAAGACCGATTAGACGAGAAATAACATTTTGTGTAAAAGTGTCGAAAATGGCCAATTTTCGCAAAATGGCAAAGGGGGGACCAAAGGAAAATTTTCAAAAATGGCCGATTTTTTGGTCGAACTTCGGAAGGCTAAAAAAATAGGAAATACAAGTCGTACAATAGCCTAATTAGTATGGATCGAAAGGTAAACTATTGTAGATTTGCACTAAGCAAAAAACCGCATGAAAAAAGACCGATTAGACGAGAAATAACATTTTGTGTAAAAGTGTCGAAAATGGCCAATTTTCGCAAAATGGCAAAGGGGGGACCAAAGGAAAATGTTCAAAAATGGCCGATTTTTTGGTCGAACTTCGGAAGGCTAAAAAAATAGGAAATACAAGTCGTACAATAGCCTAATTAGTATGGATCGAAAGGTAAACTATTGTAGATTTGCACTAAGCAAAAAACCGCATGAAAAAAGACCGATTAGACGAGAAATAACATTTTGTGTAAAAGTGTCGAAAATGGCCAATTTTCGCAAAATGGCAAAGGGGGGACCAAAGGAAAATTTTCAAAAATGGCCGATTTTTTGGTCGAACTTCGGAAGGCTAAAAAAATAGGAAATACAAGTCGTACAATAGCCTAATTAGTATGGATCGAAAGGTAAACTATTGTAGATTTGCACTAAGCAAAAAACCGCATGAAAAAAGACCGATTAGACGAGAAATAACATTTTGTGTAAAAGTGTCGAAAATGGCCAATTTTCGCAAAATGGCAAAGGGGGGACCAAAGGAAAATGTTCAAAAATGGCCGATTTTTTGGTCGAACTTCGGAAGGCTAAAAAAATAGGAAATACAAGTCGTACAATAGCCTAATTAGTATGGATCGAAAGGTAAACTATTGTAGATTTGCACTAAGCAAAAAACCGCATGAAAAAAGACCGATTAGACGAGAAATAACATTTTGTGTAAAAGTGTCGAAAATGGCCAATTTTCGCAAAATGGCAAAGGGGGGACCAAAGGAAAATGTTCAAAAATGGCCGATTTTTTGGTCGAACTTCGGAAGGCTAAAAAAATAGGAAATACAAGTCGTACAATAGCCTAATTAGTATGGATCGAAAGGTAAACTATTGTAGATTTGCACTAAGCAAAAAACCGCATGAAAAAAGACCGATTAGACGAGAAATAACATTTTGTGTAAAAGTGTCGAAAATGGCCAATTTTCGCAAAATGGCAAAGGGGGGACCAAAGGAAAATGTTCAAAAATGGCCGATTTTTTGGTCGAACTTCGGAAGGCTAAAAAAATAGGAAATACAAGTCGTACAATAGCCTAATTAGTATGGATCGAAAGGTAAACTATTGTAGATTTGCACTAAGCAAAAAACCGCATGAAAAAAGACCGATTAGACGAGAAATAACATTTTGTGTAAAAGTGTCGAAAATGGCCAATTTTCGCAAAATGGCAAAGGGGGGACCAAAGGAAAATGTTCAAAAATGGCCGATTTTTTGGTCGAACTTCGGAAGGCTAAAAAAATAGGAAATACAAGTCGTACAATAGCCTAATTAGTATGGATCGAAAGGTAAACTATTGTAGATTTGCACTAAGCAAAAAACCGCATGAAAAAAGACCGATTAGACGAGAAATAACATTTTGTGTAAAAGTGTCGAAAATGGCCAATTTTCGCAAAATGGCAAAGGGGGGACCAAAGGAAAATGTTCAAAAATGGCCGATTTTTTGGTCGAACTTCGGAAGGCTAAAAAAATAGGAAATACAAGTCGTACAATAGCCTAATTAGTATGGATCGAAAGGTAAACTATTGTAGATTTGCACTAAGCAAAAAACCGCATGAAAAAAGACCGATTAGACGAGAAATAACATTTTGTGTAAAAGTGTCGAAAATGGCCAATTTTCGCAAAATGGCAAAGGGGGGACCAAAGGAAAATGTTCAAAAATGGCCGATTTTTTGGTCGAACTTCGGAAGGCTAAAAAAATAGGAAATACAAGTCGTACAATAGCCTAATTAGTATGGATCGAAAGGTAAACTATTGTAGATTTGCACTAAGCAAAAAACCGCATGAAAAAAGACCGATTAGACGAGAAATAACATTTTGTGTAAAAGTGTCGAAAATGGCCAATTTTCGCAAAATGGCAAAGGGGGGACCAAAGGAAAATGTTCAAAAATGGCCGATTTTTTGGTCGAACTTCGGAAGGCTAAAAAAATAGGAAATACAAGTCGTACAATAGCCTAATTAGTATGGATCGAAAGGTAAACTATTGTAGATTTGCACTAAGCAAAAAACCGCATGAAAAAAGACCGATTAGACGAGAAATAACATTTTGTGTAAAAGTGTCGAAAATGGCCAATTTTCGCAAAATGGCAAAGGGGGGACCAAAGGAAAATGTTCAAAAATGGCCGATTTTTTGGTCGAACTTCGGAAGGCTAAAAAAATAGGAAATACAAGTCGTACAATAGCCTAATTAGTATGGATCGAAAGGTAAACTATTGTAGATTTGCACTAAGCAAAAAACCGCATGAAAAAAGACCGATTAGACGAGAAATAACATTTTGTGTAAAAGTGTCGAAAATGGCCAATTTTCGCAAAATGGCAAAGGGGGGACCAAAGGAAAATGTTCAAAAATGGCCGATTTTTTGGTCGAACTTCGGAAGGCTAAAAAAATAGGAAATACAAGTCGTACAATAGCCTAATTAGTATGGATCGAAAGGTAAACTATTGTAGATTTGCACTAAGCAAAAAACCGCATGAAAAAAGACCGATTAGACGAGAAATAACATTTTGTGTAAAAGTGTCGAAAATGGCCAATTTTCGCAAAATGGCAAAGGGGGGACCAAAGGAAAATGTTCAAAAATGGCCGATTTTTTGGTCGAACTTCGGAAGGCTAAAAAAATAGGAAATACAAGTCGTACAATAGCCTAATTAGTATGGATCGAAAGGTAAACTATTGTAGATTTGCACTAAGCAAAAAACCGCATGAAAAAAGACCGATTAGACGAGAAATAACATTTTGTGTAAAAGTGTCGAAAATGGCCAATTTTCGCAAAATGGCAAAGGGGGGACCAAAGGAAAATGTTCAAAAATGGCCGATTTTTTGGTCGAACTTCGGAAGGCTAAAAAAATAGGAAATACAAGTCGTACAATAGCCTAATTAGTATGGATCGAAAGGTAAACTATTGTAGATTTGCACTAAGCAAAAAACCGCATGAAAAAAGACCGATTAGACGAGAAATAACATTTTGTGTAAAAGTGTCGAAAATGGCCAATTTTCGCAAAATGGCAAAGGGGGGACCAAAGGAAAATGTTCAAAAATGGCCGATTTTTTGGTCGAACTTCGGAAGGCTAAAAAAATAGGAAATACAAGTCGTACAATAGCCTAATTAGTATGGATCGAAAGGTAAACTATTGTAGATTTGCACTAAGCAAAAAACCGCATGAAAAAAGACCGATTAGACGAGAAATAACATTTTGTGTAAAAGTGTCGAAAATGGCCAATTTTCGCAAAATGGCAAAGGGGGGACCAAAGGAAAATGTTCAAAAATGGCCGATTTTTTGGTCGAACTTCGGAAGGCTAAAAAAATAGGAAATACAAGTCGTACAATAGCCTAATTAGTATGGATCGAAAGGTAAACTATTGTAGATTTGCACTAAGCAAAAAACCGCATGAAAAAAGACCGATTAGACGAGAAATAACATTTTGTGTAAAAGTGTCGAAAATGGCCAATTTTCGCAAAATGGCAAAGGGGGGACCAAAGGAAAATGTTCAAAAATGGCCGATTTTTTGGTCGAACTTCGGAAGGCTAAAAAAATAGGAAATACAAGTCGTACAATAGCCTAATTAGTATGGATCGAAAGGTAAACTATTGTAGATTTGCACTAAGCAAAAAACCGCATGAAAAAAGACCGATTAGACGAGAAATAACATTTTGTGTAAAAGTGTCGAAAATGGCCAATTTTCGCAAAATGGCAAAGGGGGGACCAAAGGAAAATGTTCAAAAATGGCCGATTTTTTGGTCGAACTTCGGAAGGCTAAAAAAATAGGAAATACAAGTCGTACAATAGCCTAATTAGTATGGATCGAAAGGTAAACTATTGTAGATTTGCACTAAGCAAAAAACCGCATGAAAAAAGACCGATTAGACGAGAAATAACATTTTGTGTAAAAGTGTCGAAAATGGCCAATTTTCGCAAAATGGCAAAGGGGGGACCAAAGGAAAATGTTCAAAAATGGCCGATTTTTTGGTCGAACTTCGGAAGGCTAAAAAAATAGGAAATACAAGTCGTACAATAGCCTAATTAGTATGGATCGAAAGGTAAACTATTGTAGATTTGCACTAAGCAAAAAACCGCATGAAAAAAGACCGATTAGACGAGAAATAACATTTTGTGTAAAAGTGTCGAAAATGGCCAATTTTCGCAAAATGGCAAAGGGGGGACCAAAGGAAAATGTTCAAAAATGGCCGATTTTTTGGTCGAACTTCGGAAGGCTAAAAAAATAGGAAATACAAGTCGTACAATAGCCTAATTAGTATGGATCGAAAGGTAAACTATTGTAGATTTGCACTAAGCAAAAAACCGCATGAAAAAAGACCGATTAGACGAGAAATAACATTTTGTGTAAAAGTGTCGAAAATGGCCAATTTTCGCAAAATGGCAAAGGGGGGACCAAAGGAAAATGTTCAAAAATGGCCGATTTTTTGGTCGAACTTCGGAAGGCTAAAAAAATAGGAAATACAAGTCGTACAATAGCCTAATTAGTATGGATCGAAAGGTAAACTATTGTAGATTTGCACTAAGCAAAAAACCGCATGAAAAAAGACCGATTAGACGAGAAATAACATTTTGTGTAAAAGTGTCGAAAATGGCCAATTTTCGCAAAATGGCAAAGGGGGGACCAAAGGAAAATGTTCAAAAATGGCCGATTTTTTGGTCGAACTTCGGAAGGCTAAAAAAATAGGAAATACAAGTCGTACAATAGCCTAATTAGTATGGATCGAAAGGTAAACTATTGTAGATTTGCACTAAGCAAAAAACCGCATGAAAAAAGACCGATTAGACGAGAAATAACATTTTGTGTAAAAGTGTCGAAAATGGCCAATTTTCGCAAAATGGCAAAGGGGGGACCAAAGGAAAATGTTCAAAAATGGCCGATTTTTTGGTCGAACTTCGGAAGGCTAAAAAAATAGGAAATACAAGTCGTACAATAGCCTAATTAGTATGGATCGAAAGGTAAACTATTGTAGATTTGCACTAAGCAAAAAACCGCATGAAAAAAGACCGATTAGACGAGAAATAACATTTTGTGTAAAAGTGTCGAAAATGGCCAATTTTCGCAAAATGGCAAAGGGGGGACCAAAGGAAAATGTTCAAAAATGGCCGATTTTTTGGTCGAACTTCGGAAGGCTAAAAAAATAGGAAATACAAGTCGTACAATAGCCTAATTAGTATGGATCGAAAGGTAAACTATTGTAGATTTGCACTAAGCAAAAAACCGCATGAAAAAAGACCGATTAGACGAGAAATAACATTTTGTGTAAAAGTGTCGAAAATGGCCAATTTTCGCAAAATGGCAAAGGGGGGACCAAAGGAAAATGTTCAAAAATGGCCGATTTTTTGGTCGAACTTCGGAAGGCTAAAAAAATAGGAAATACAAGTCGTACAATAGCCTAATTAGTATGGATCGAAAGGTAAACTATTGTAGATTTGCACTAAGCAAAAAACCGCATGAAAAAAGACCGATTAGACGAGAAATAACATTTTGTGTAAAAGTGTCGAAAATGGCCAATTTTCGCAAAATGGCAAAGGGGGGACCAAAGGAAAATGTTCAAAAATGGCCGATTTTTTGGTCGAACTTCGGAAGGCTAAAAAAATAGGAAATACAAGTCGTACAATAGCCTAATTAGTATGGATCGAAAGGTAAACTATTGTAGATTTGCACTAAGCAAAAAACCGCATGAAAAAAGACCGATTAGACGAGAAATAACATTTTGTGTAAAAGTGTCGAAAATGGCCAATTTTCGCAAAATGGCAAAGGGGGGACCAAAGGAAAATGTTCAAAAATGGCCGATTTTTTGGTCGAACTTCGGAAGGCTAAAAAAATAGGAAATACAAGTCGTACAATAGCCTAATTAGTATGGATCGAAAGGTAAACTATTGTAGATTTGCACTAAGCAAAAAACCGCATGAAAAAAGACCGATTAGACGAGAAATAACATTTTGTGTAAAAGTGTCGAAAATGGCCAATTTTCGCAAAATGGCAAAGGGGGGACCAAAGGAAAATGTTCAAAAATGGCCGATTTTTTGGTCGAACTTCGGAAGGCTAAAAAAATAGGAAATACAAGTCGTACAATAGCCTAATTAGTATGGATCGAAAGGTAAACTATTGTAGATTTGCACTAAGCAAAAAACCGCATGAAAAAAGACCGATTAGACGAGAAATAACATTTTGTGTAAAAGTGTCGAAAATGGCCAATTTTCGCAAAATGGCAAAGGGGGGACCAAAGGAAAATGTTCAAAAATGGCCGATTTTTTGGTCGAACTTCGGAAGGCTAAAAAAATAGGAAATACAAGTCGTACAATAGCCTAATTAGTATGGATCGAAAGGTAAACTATTGTAGATTTGCACTAAGCAAAAAACCGCATGAAAAAAGACCGATTAGACGAGAAATAACATTTTGTGTAAAAGTGTCGAAAATGGCCAATTTTCGCAAAATGGCAAAGGGGGGACCAAAGGAAAATGTTCAAAAATGGCCGATTTTTTGGTCGAACTTCGGAAGGCTAAAAAAATAGGAAATACAAGTCGTACAATAGCCTAATTAGTATGGATCGAAAGGTAAACTATTGTAGATTTGCACTAAGCAAAAAACCGCATGAAAAAAGACCGATTAGACGAGAAATAACATTTGTGTAAAAGTGTCGAAAATGGCCAATTTTCGCAAAATGGCAAAGGGGGGACCAAAGGAAAATGTTCAAAAATGGCCGATTTTTTGGTCGAACTTCGGAAGGCTAAAAAAATAGGAAATACAAGTCGTACAATAGCCTAATTAGTATGGATCGAAAGGTAAACTATTGTAGATTTGCACTAAGCAAAAAACCGCATGAAAAAAGACCGATTAGACGAGAAATAACATTTTGTGTAAAAGTGTCGAAAATGGCCAATTTTCGCAAAATGGCAAAGGGGGGACCAAAGGAAAATGTTCAAAAATGGCCGATTTTTTGGTCGAACTTCGGAAGGCTAAAAAAATAGGAAATACAAGTCGTACAATAGCCTAATTAGTATGGATCGAAAGGTAAACTATTGTAGATTTGCACTAAGCAAAAAACCGCATGAAAAAAGACCGATTAGACGAGAAATAACATTTTGTGTAAAAGTGTCGAAAATGGCCATCTTTCGCAAAATGGCAAAGGGGGGACCAAAGGAAAATGTTCAAAAATGGCCGATTTTTTGGTCGAACTTCGGAAGGCTAAAAAAATAGGAAATACAAGTCGTACAATAGCCTAATTAGTATGGATCGAAAGGTAAACTATTGTAGATTTGCACTAAGCAAAAAACCGCATGAAAAAAGACCGATTAGACGAGAAATAACATTTTGTGTAAAAGTGTCGAAAATGGCCAATTTTCGCAAAATGGCAAAGGGGGGACCAAAGGAAAATGTTCAAAAATGGCCGATTTTTTGGTCGAACTTCGGAAGGCTAAAAAAATAGGAAATACAAGTCGTACAATAGCCTAATTAGTATGGATCGAAAGGTAAACTATTGTAGATTTGCACTAAGCAAAAAACCGCATGAAAAAAGACCGATTAGACGAGAAATAACATTTTGTGTAAAAGTGTCGAAAATGGCCAATTTTCGCAAAATGGCAAAGGGGGGACCAAAGGAAAATGTTCAAAAATGGCCGATTTTTTGGTCGAACTTCGGAAGGCTAAAAAAATAGGAAATACAAGTCGTACAATAGCCTAATTAGTATGGATCGAAAGGTAAACTATTGTAGATTTGCACTAAGCAAAAAACCGCATGAAAAAAGACCGATTAGACGAGAAATAACATTTTGTGTAAAAGTGTCGAAAATGGCCAATTTTCGCAAAATGGCAAAGGGGGGACCAAAGGAAAATTTTCAAAAATGGCCGATTTTTTGGTCGAACTTCGGAAGGCTAAAAAAATAGGAAATACAAGTCGTACAATAGCCTAATTAGTATGGATCGAAAGGTAAACTATTGTAGATTTGCACTAAGCAAAAAACCGCATGAAAAAAGACCGATTAGACGAGAAATAACATTTTGTGTAAAAGTGTCGAAAATGGCCAATTTTCGCAAAATGGCAAAGGGGGGACCAAAGGAAAATGTTCAAAAATGGCCGATTTTTTGGTCGAACTTCGGAAGGCTAAAAAAATAGGAAATACAAGTCGTACAATAGCCTAATTAGTATGGATCGAAAGGTAAACTATTGTAGATTTGCACTAAGCAAAAAACCGCATGAAAAAAGACCGATTAGACGAGAAATAACATTTTGTGTAAAAGTGTCGAAAATGGCCAATTTTCGCAAAATGGCAAAGGGGGGACCAAAGGAAAATTTTCAAAAATGGCCCATTTTTGGGCGAACTTCGGAAGGCTAAAAAAATAGGAAATACAAGTCGTACAATAGCCTAATTAGTATGGATCGAAAGGTAAACTATTGTAGATTTGCACTAAGCAAAAACCGCATGAAAAAAGACCGATTAGACGAGAAATAACATTTTGTGTAAAAGTGTCGAAAATGGCCAATTTTCGCAAAATGGCAAAGGTGGGACAGAAGGAAAATTTTAAAAATGGCCGATTTTTTGGTCGAACTTCGGAAGGCTAAAAAAATAGGAAATACAAGTCGTACAATAGCCTAATTAGTATGGATCGAAAGGTAAACTATTGTAGATTTGCACTAAGCAAAAAACCGCATGAAAAAAGACCGATTAGACGAGAAATAACATTTTGTGTAAAAGTGTCGAAAATGGCCAATTTTCGCAAAATGGCAAAGGGGGGACCAAAGGAAAACAAAAATGGCCGATTTTTTGGTCGAACTTCGGAAGGCTAAAAAAATAGGAAATACAAGTCGTACAATAGCCTAATTAGTATGGATCGAAAGGTAAACTATTGTAGATTTGCACTAAGCAAAAAACCGCATGAAAAAAGACCGATTAGACGAGAAATAACATTTTGTGTAAAAGTGTCGAAAATGGCCAATTTTCGCAAAATGGCAAAGGGGGGACCAAAGGAAAATGTTCAAAAATGGCCGATTTTTTGGTCGAACTTCGGAAGGCTAAAAAAATAGGAAATACAAGTCGTACAATAGCCTAATTAGTATGGATCGAAAGGTAAACTATTGTAGATTTGCACTAAGCAAAAAACCGCATGAAAAAAGACCGATTAGACGAGAAATAACATTTTGTGTAAAAGTGTCGAAAATGGCCAATTTTCGCAAAATGGCAAAGGGGGGACCAAAGGAAAATGTTCAAAAATGGCCGATTTTTTGGTCGAACTTCGGAAGGCTAAAAAAATAGGAAATACAAGTCGTACAATAGCCTAATTAGTATGGATCGAAAGGTAAACTATTGTAGATTTGCACTAAGCAAAAAACCGCATGAAAAAAGACCGATTAGACGAGAAATAACATTTTGTGTAAAAGTGTCGAAAATGGCCAATTTTCGCAAAATGGCAAAGGGGGGACCAAAGGAAAATGTTCAAAAATGGCCGATTTTTTGGTCGAACTTCGGAAGGCTAAAAAAATAGGAAATACAAGTCGTACAATAGCCTAATTAGTATGGATCGAAAGGTAAACTATTGTAGATTTGCACTAAGCAAAAAACCGCATGAAAAAAGACCGATTAGACGAGAAATAACCATTTGTGTAAAAGTGTCGAAAATGGCCAATTTTCGCAAAATGGCAAAGGGGGGACCAAAGGAAAATGTTCAAAAATGGCCGATTTTTTGGTCGAACTTCGGAAGGCTAAAAAAATAGGAAATACAAGTCGTACAATAGCCTAATTAGTATGGATCGAAAGGTAAACTATTGTAGATTTGCACTAAGCAAAAAACCGCATGAAAAAAGACCGATTAGACGAGAAATAACATTTTGTGTAAAAGTGTCGAAAATGGCCAATTTTCGCAAAATGGCAAAGGGGGGACCAAAGGAAAATGTTATAAAATGGCCGATTTTTTGGTCGAACTTCGGAAGGCTAAAAAAATAGGAAATACAAGTCGTACAATAGCCTAATTAGTATGGATCGAAAGGTAAACTATTGTAGATTTGCACTAAGCAAAAAACCGCATGAAAAAAGACCGATTAGACGAGAAATAACATTTTGTGTAAAAGTGTCGAAAATGGCCAATTTTCGCAAAATGGCAAAGGGGGACCAAAGGAAAATGTTCAAAAATGGCCGATTTTTTGGTCGAACTTCGGAAGGCTAAAAAAATAGGAAATACAAGTCGTACAATAGCCTAATTAGTATGGATCGAAAGGTAAACTATTGTAGATTTGCACTAAGCAAAAAACCGCATGAAAAAAGACCGATTAGACGAGAAATAACATTTTGTGTAAAAGTGTCGAAAATGGCCAATTTTCGCAAAATGGCAAAGGGGGGACCAAAGGAAAATGTTCAAAAATGGCCGATTTTTTGGTCGAACTTCGGAAGGCTAAAAAAATAGGAAATACAAGTCGTACAATAGCCTAATTAGTATGGATCGAAAGGTAAACTATTGTAGATTTGCACTAAGCAAAAAACCGCATGAAAAAAGACCGATTAGACGAGAAATAACATTTTGTGTAAAAGTGTCGAAAATGGCCAATTTTCGCAAAATGGCAAAGGGGGGACCAAAGGAAAATGTTCAAAAATGGCCGATTTTTTGGTCGAACTTCGGAAGGCTAAAAAAATAGGAAATACAAGTCGTACAATAGCCTAATTAGTATGGATCGAAAGGTAAACTATTGTAGATTTGCACTAAGCAAAAAACCGCATGAAAAAAGACCGATTAGACGAGAAATAACATTTTGTGTAAAAGTGTCGAAAATGGCCAATTTTCGCAAAATGGCAAAGGGGGGACCAAAGGAAAATGTTCAAAAATGGCCGATTTTTTGGTCGAACTTCGGAAGGCTAAAAAAATAGGAAATACAAGTCGTACAATAGCCTAATTAGTATGGATCGAAAGGTAAACTATTGTAGATTTGCACTAAGCAAAAAACCGCATGAAAAAAGACCGATTAGACGAGAAATAACATTTGTCTAAAAGTGTCGAAAATGGCCAATTTTCGCAAAATGGCAAAGGGGGACCAAAGGAAAATGTTCAAAAATGGCCGATTTTTTGGTCGAACTTCGGAAGGCTAAAAAAATAGGAAATACAAGTCGTACAATAGCCTAATTAGTATGGATCGAAAGGTAAACTATTGTAGATTTGCACTAAGCAAAAAACCGCATGAAAAAAGACCGATTAGACGAGAAATAACATTTTGTGTAAAAGTGTCGAAAATGGCCAATTTTCGCAAAATGGCAAAGGGGGGGACCAAAGGAAAATGTTCAAAAATGGCCGATTTTTTGGTCGAACTTCGGAAGGCTAAAAAAATAGGAAATACAAGTCGTACAATAGCCTAATTAGTATGGATCGAAAGGTAAACTATTGTAGATTTGCACTAAGCAAAAAACCGCATGAAAAAAGACCGATTAGACGAGAAATAACATTTTGTGTAAAAGTGTCGAAAATGGCCAATTTTCGCAAAATGGCAAAGAGGGGACCAAAGGAAAAGTTTCAAAAATGGCCGATTTTTTGGTCGAACTTCGGAAGGCTAAAAAAATAGGAAATACAAGTCGTACAATAGCCTAATTAGTATGGATCGAAAGGTAAACTATTGTAGATTTGCACTAAGCAAAAAACCGCATGAAAAAAGACCGATTAGACGAGAAATAACCTTTTTGTGTAAAAGTGTCGAAAATGGCCAATTTTCGCAAAATGGCAAAGGGGGGACCAAAGGAAAATGTTCAAAAATGGCCGATTTTTTGGTCGAACTTCGGAAGGCTAAAAAAATAGGAAATACAAGTCGTACAATAGCCTAATTAGTATGGATCGAAAGGTAAACTATTGTAGATTTGCACTAAGCAAAAAACCGCATGAAAAAAGACCGATTAGACGAGAAATAACATTTTGTGTAAAAGTGTCGAAAATGGCCAATTTTCGCAAAATGGCAAAGGGGGGACCAAAGGAAAATGTTCAAAAATGGCCGATATTTTGGTCGAACTTCGGAAGGCTAAAAAAATAGGAAATACAAGTCGTACAATAGCCTAATTAGTATGGATCGAAAGGTAAACTATTGTAGATTTGCACTAAGCAAAAAACCGCATGAAAAAAGACCGATTAGACGAGAAATAACATTTTGTGTAAAAGTGGTGAAAGTGGACAATTTTAGCAAAATGGCAAA